>NW_026988678.1:797500-802500 GCF_030222135.1 Aotus nancymaae
TTTCTGGTGAAAAATCCCCACAACACGGCGCTGAATGTTTTAAAGGGAAATCTATTAGTGATTTGCGGAGGGGCGGGGAGGAGGCGGCGTGGGGGGGGAGGCGCGGGCTTCGGGCCGGCCCCGAGTGAAGTAGGGGGTTCGCCGGGGGCCCCTGCCCCAGGCCCAGGCTTCAGCCCGCTGCCGCCCGGCCCTGGGCGGTCCCTCCCTCCCTCTGTCCCTCCCGCTGCCCCCCCAGCCCGTCTTGTTGTGACAGTTCCTGATACTGTTTATTGAGGTGCATGTCAGGTATAATTAGCAATCGATATGGAAAACGTTTCCCTGCACCCAGCACGCCTCTGACGTCAGAGTCGATTAGCGCTTCTTATTGGTCCCAAATTCCCCGGGCCGCGGCTAATTATCGGGAGCTTGATGTTGATAAGTAAAGCGCCGGAGTGCGGGCGAAGCATGTGTGGGGCTCCGGGTCCCTGTCTCCGCCGCCGCCGCCGCCGCCGCCGCCCGCGCCTCCCGCCGCTGGCCCGCCCCGGCCCCGGCCCGCGCCCCCGCGCCCCGCCGCCGGCCCCGCCGGCCCCCCGCGCGAGATGATGGACGGCCGCCTCCTGGAGCACCCGCATGCCCAGTTCGGGGGCTCGCTGGGTGGCGTGGTGGGCTTCCCCTACCCGCTGGGCCACCACCACGTGTACGAGCTGGCCGGCCACCAGCTGCAGTCGGCCGCCGCTGCCGCCTCGGTGCCCTTCTCCATCGACGGCTTGCTCGGCGGCTCGTGCGCCGCCGCCGCCTCGGTGGTCAACCCCACGCCGCTGCTGCCGGCCGCCTGCGGGGTCGGCGGGGACAGCCAGCCCTTCAAGCTGTCAGGTGGGCGCGGCGGGCGGCGGGGAGGAAGGTGGGGAGGAGGGCGGCTGGGGGCAGGGGCTCTCGTCCGGCCGGGGCGCTGGGGGGCCCACGGCTGGCGAAGGCGAGCCGGCCCCAAGGCAGCCCCTGGTCTCCGCGTCCCCCGGACCCGAGCGGCCAGCGGGTCGCGGGAGGGGTGGGGGTCGGGCCTGGGCCGGTGGCTGAGCCGCGCGGTGTCCTGTGCGTGCCCGCAGACTCGGGGGACCCGGACAAGGAGAGCCCGGGCTGCAAGCGGCGGCGCACCCGCACCAACTTCACAGGCTGGCAGCTGGAGGAGCTGGAGAAGGCGTTCAACGAGAGCCACTATCCCGACGTGTTCATGCGCGAGGCGCTGGCGCTGCGCCTAGACCTGGTCGAGTCCCGAGTTCAGGTAAAGACCCGGCGTCGCTCCCGGATCCGCCATCCGGACCCCGGGCTCGGGGCGCGCTGGGACGCCTTTGTTCCAGGTGGCGAGATCCCCACTGGCCGAGGGCCCCGCTTTGCGCTCGCCTGCTGGGGAAGAGTGGAGGGTTGGGGGTTCTCAGGTTCGGGCCCTCACGGAGAGTGGGGTGGGTAACTCCCCCCCAACAAAAGCCTAGGTGGCTTGTAAAGGGCCGGCGGCATCACCCAAGTCGCCAGGACGGCGACTGCGTCCGAACCGGGAAGCCGCGTGGTGGGTTGGTGGCGGCCGGGCCAAGCGAGGTCTCCCGGCAGGGGCGAGGAGGGACCAGCTAGGCTCCGACCTGGAGGAGAGAGGGAAGGGGGACCCCCACCCTGCGCCGGCCTCCACCTCCCGCGTGAGGCTCTCTCGCCCAGCCCGGAGCGAAGGAGTCTGTTTACCTTGCGCCTGCAAAATATTCAGCTGGAAACATGTATTTATTCATCGCTTTGCAGAAGGGGGGCAGCTGAGGAAAGGGAGGAGGAAGCTTAAACAGTTAACACATTGAGAAAGTGGGTGAAAAAAGGTGTCTGAATTTTTAATACCCCTGGTCTCATCTTTTTCTTATGACCATTTCCCCCTAAAATTTGCTATCATTTAGAGATGGCTGGTGGTATTCTTTTAAAAAATACGGTGTGAGCTTGGTGAACTAAAAATTCCAAGATGATTTGTGCATAATTAGACGTTTTCCTGGAGCACAGAAATCCTCTTTTTTGGGGGTGGCTGCGGTGTGGGGGTCCAGGTCTGGGGTGCGGTGTGTGGCTGTGGGTGCTAGGCGTTGAGGCAGACGCTGGCAAAATGCCTGTTTATCACCAATAGCTTTGTCTAAAAAGGTGTGTTTGTCCTGTGCTTGGACCTTCCCTGGTGACCTCTTCTGCTTGGAAATCCTTTTATCCAATTTGTTGTAAGTGTCTTAAATGAAGTCAAGACCCCTTCACGTCTCCCTAATACGATAATGACTAATTCTTACTGGCAAGGCCGTCCAGAATTCGTACCAAAAAAAAAAAAAAGTTTAAAGAAGAAAAAGGGGGTTACAGCCTTGAGGATCTCGCTTAATCCTTGAGATCTCCCCACGGACAAGGCTCCCTGCGACCAGGCTGGGCCTGCTATTGTGCGAGTATATGGCCGCGATAAAGAATTGGTATGAACCCTCTCTCTTGGGGAGGGCAGGACTGCCCGAGGTTCCGCGAGGATCAGCCGGCTTTGACTCTGTGTGGTGGTTGGCGGTTGAGTGAGGCTCTAGAGCTGCTGTCCTGTGTGGCTCCGCAGGACAAGGACTGCAGAGAGGGTGGAAGAGATGGGATGGGCCCAGCCTCTCCTCCAGGCCTGGTGGTCGCCTCTTGCCTCCCCACCTGCCTTGCCCGGTGGCCCAGGCCAAGCACGACTGGTTTGGGAAGGCTCCGTTGGTGCCCTGGCCCGGGGCTTGCGGAAAGAAGGCTGTGTTAAACGTGTTCTGGGAGAGGGGCTGCAGAAACCCACCCAAGTACGGCTCCCCAGGCCCTTCTGGACGAAGAAGCACCCAGATTTCCCTTCAAGGGAACCGCCCCCCAAAATCTGGGCTTTGACACAGTCTCCAGGGGGCCGAAGACAGGTGTGGAGGGCGGCTGTGGCCCAGCGGTCCAACGGCAGGATGGTCAGCGCCAGGCCGGGCGGGCTGCTTAGAACGCGAGCGGCCAGGAAGGGCGAGGAGGGGCCTTGCTCTCTGCCTCCGGACCAGGAACCCGACGCCCTCCGTCCGGGGCCAGACCGGCCCTCCAAGGAAGGGGCGGCTCCCAGGTCCCTGAGGTGAGAAGCCAGATCGGGAAGCTGGCCGGTAGGCCCCATCTACGCGCCTTCAGGGTGGAAAAGGCGCTCGCTGGAACCTGCAGCTCCAGTGGCAAAGCCCAGCTCAGGGCCGGCCCAGCCGCGCGGCCTGACTCCTGACCCCGGCCGAGCGGAGATTGTGAAGGCCAGTCTTGAGGGGAGCGGGGAGGTCCTCGGCCCCGGCGGCCAGCCCGCCGCCTGATTGTGGCTTCCTTTCCCCTATCCGGCTGCTCTAGGTCTGGTTCCAAAACCGCCGGGCCAAGTGGAGAAAGAAGGAGAACACGAAGAAGGGTCCAGGGCGGCCCGCGCACAACTCGCACCCGACCACGTGCAGCGGCGAGCCCATGGACCCGGAGGAGATAGCGCGCAAGGAGCTGGAGAAGATGGAGAAGAAGAAGCGCAAGCACGAGAAGAAGCTGCTGAAGAGCCAGGGCCGCCACCTGCACTCGCCCGGCGGCCTGTCCCTGCACAGCGCGCCCAGCTCCGACAGCGACAGCGGCGGCGGCGGTCTCTCTCCGGAGCCGCCCGAACCGCCGCCGCCCGCCGCCAAGGGCCCCGGAGCGCACGCCTCGGGCGCCGCGGGAACCGCGCCCGCCCCACCCGGAGAGCCGCCTGCGCCCGGCACCTGCGACCCCGCCTTCTACCCGAGCCAAAGAAGCGGCGCCGGCCCGCAGCCGCGCCCAGGCCGCCCTGCAGACAAGGACGCAGCCTCGTGCGGGCCCGGTGTGGCGGCGGCGGAGCGCGGCGCGGCGGGGCTGCCCAAGGCCAGCCCGTTCAGCGTGGAGAGCCTCCTGTCCGACTCGCCGCCGCGCCGGAAAGCGGCCTCCAACGCCGCCGCGGCCGCCGCCGCGGGTCTGGACTTCGCGCCTGGGCTGCCGTGCGCGCCGCGGACCCTGATCGGCAAGGGCCACTTCCTCCTCTACCCCATCACGCAGCCGCTCGGCTTCCTGGTGCCACAGGCCGCGCTCAAGGGCGGCGCTGGCCCCGAGCCGGCGCCCAAGGACGCGCCGCCCGCGCCTGCCGCGCCGCCAGCGCCGCCCGCCCAGGCCAGCTTCGGGGCCTTCTCGGTGCCCGGCGGCGCCCCGGACTCGGCCTTCGCGCGCCGCAGCCCCGATGCCGTGGCCTCCCCAGGGGCCCCCGCCCCGGCGCCTTTCCGGGACCTCGCCTCGGCTGCGGCGACGGAGGGCGGCGGCGGGGACTGCGCGGACGCGGGGACGACCGGCCCCGCGGCCCCGCCGCCCTCGCCGCCCTCGCCGTCTCCCGGGCCCGGCCCACGGGCTCCCAGCCCCCCCGGGGAGCCGGCCAACTGCGGGGGCGCCGAGCCTGGCTCGGCGGCCGGACCCAGCCCGCCGGAGGGCGAGGAGGTGGACCTGGACTGAGGCCGCGGCGCCCGGGAGAGGCGCGTAGCCGGCCCACGGCTGCTCGCTCAGGCTCCGACTCACGCAACAAATCAGGTGATCGGCTCTAGAAACATTGCTTTTCCCTCTTTTCTTTTGTTTTCTTCCTTTTATTATTTTTTTAAAGAGTAAACAAAAGCGCTGTATCAATTCGGACCCAGGCAGCAACCACAGGACTGGGCGGTGAGACCTCCTCCCGAGGGAGCAAAAAGAACCCCTGCCCCCCCCAAAAAAAACCCACAACAAGAATCCTCAGCCTTGTAAAATGCAAAAATGTCTAAGAATATTTATATATGTACCATTTTTGATAAATAAAGCTGGTCAAACGCAAGCTTTCGGGTCCATCTTTTTTAATTTGCGGAGGGCCCAGCCCGGCCGCCCTTCCCACCTTTCCACGCCTCTCTCCAAGGGTGGGGCCGAGTGGGGGCCCCCGCACTTCCCGGAGGTCCTCGCTTAATGCGTCCTTTTGTGTGCTTGTGTGTTTGTGTTTTCTG
>NW_026988678.1:807500-840413 GCF_030222135.1 Aotus nancymaae
GCGCGGGCGCCACAGCTAATTGCTGCTAATTTTGTTCCATTAACTTTATTTACTCTTGAACCCCTTAATTGTTTTCCATTTATTTTTAGTAATTTTATAATGCACTAATAATCCCCCCCCAGCCTACGAACGCCTCCTCCCTCCTTCTCTCCTCTCCCTCCTCGCTTCCCCTCTCTGCGCGCGACCTCCCAGGCTTCCCAGCCGCTGTTCGCGGGCTCCGCGTGGCGCTGGCCGCCGGGCACACAGAGGGGCCGCGCAGTGAGGGGAGCTCGGCCTGGGGCCAGGGGTGTCCGTGGGTCCACCCCCCCGGGATTCCGCGGGGAGAGCAGCTGGCTAGGGCTAGGGCCAGTATTTTCGAGCGCTGGAGGCCAGGGAGTTTCAGCTTGGAGCGGTCCCTCCAGTAGGAGGGCGCGCAGAGGCCCAGAGAGGGGAAGGGACTTGCCTAAGATCACACAGCGACCCAGAGGCCGCACTGGGCAGGGGATGGGTCGGCCCGGCCGGGCCCTGGCTCGCCGGCTTCTGCGGATTCCGTACCGGGGCGGGTCTGCAGAGCCGCTCAGCTCAGGGCTCGGCCGGGCAAGGGCTCCAACTCCCCACGCTCAGCCCCTTCCCTGGGGAGCCCCCGTCCCGGCGGCCCCCACCCCCGGCCCCCAGGACCCAGCCCCGCGCCTCACCGGTTATTAGACAGCTCGCGGGGACTGTCTGCGAGCCGCCTCTTTCCTGCTAATTATCACTTTATGAAAAGTGTTTCATTAAGAAACTCTGCTTTTGATTAATTATCGACAGAATGCTGACCAGAAAGAAATGAAATTAATCTCTGACCCCGTCTGGGTAACACTGGAAATTCATCACATATCCTTTTAATATTGAAACACAGTGCAGAATTTTAATAGAAAATATTGTTTTTCCAAACCTCCAGTCTTTATTAATGCCCCTGGGCAGGGAATGATATTGCTGGCGATATAGCAGTCTTTGTTCATTTTAAATTTATTAAACATAATGCACTTCATTTTCAAACATTTTACTGTTTCTTTTTAATTTCACTCAGTGTAAGTACAGAATAAAACCTTTTTAAACATTTAAGATATTGAAAACCCATATACGGATATATAACGGAAACGCTCTGGCCATCAAATAAATTTAAGTAGAAGCAATTGTAATTTTAAGCTCCCAAGTATTATCCCCTTCAGACATTAAGGCAGTATCAGTAACCATCAAATGAGAGTGTGTGGAGGAGAGGATGGGCGGCTCCCGCCCCCGGGAGACCTCTCCAGAAAGACCAGCCAGGGACGGTGGGGCGGACAGCCCCTGGGGCCTCTTCGGGCGGCAGGGGCGGGCACTGGCTCCTTCCCTTTCCTTGGCCCCAGCAAAGTCTTCCTGTGAGGCCAGAGTGATTGTATATAAGATGCCCCCACCTCTCTGGTCCTGTTCACCTGGATCAGGGGCCCACTCCCCCAGGGCACCCCGCAGCCGGACACAGAGGCTTTCCGAGATGGAAAGGTGTTTCTTCCCTTTCTAAATCATGTCAGGCTCACCCCGACCTCAGTCAACATGCTACCAGGCCTGCCCCACAGAGGTGGGCTCTGGGAGTGTTCCCAAGCCCTGGGGAGGGGGCCTCCACCGAGATCGTGTCTCCGACCCCTCCTTCCGGCCCTCGCATCTACCCTCAGACCCAACCCCCCAGCGTAACTCGCACCTTCATCCCCTTTCCCGAGGAATCCAAACCCCGGTTTAATGAGTCGTGAAGTGTGAGAACTTCCGGAGCCTGTAGCGCCCCTGATGCCAATTCCAGATGTGCGAGTTGGGAGGGGTGGGCCTCCCGGCCGGTGAGGACCCAGCCGCTTCGGCCAGAGCGAAGCGTCCAGGACCCAGGTTCCAGCGATCTGGGCCCTGAATTGGAAACAGGCAACTTCTCCACTGAGAAATTACTCTTTTTATTTCTTGTAGTGTTCCTGGTGCCCTATTTCACGGCACCAACAAACGGGATATTACTTTTAAAACACTATGAAATACCAGGTCCTGTCCTCAGAGCTATTTCGGGGGAATTCAATTTTCGCTGAATGGTGAGAAGCTCCAGCATTTCTTTTGGGGGCGGATGGGTGGCTCAATGGGAGAAAGAGGAAAATTTTCAGGGACTGTCTTGGCATTCCAGAGAGGTTTGTGGGTGTCAGGGCCACACACTGACACTCCTGCCCCCACCCAGACTCACACAGACACCTGCACACCTTGCGAACATGACTAAGATGGAAACAGACACCAGGCACCCTGTAACCGCCGGCCCGTGTGCCAGTAACACTCTTTATTACCCGGGGCTCAAAGTCTGGCCTAGGCAAGGGACTGTCTACAAGGTTATCTGTTATCTATCATCCGTCTACCAGCAGGACCTGCCCATCCCCCACGGCCCCCCTTGGTGTTTCTTAATGTCTTGGAGAACAGTTACTCTGAGCAGCTAGGAAAAAAAAAGTTTGCCTTACCATCCTTCCCTCCCTCCCATCTTTTTCCTCTTAGCAAATAAATGTTTCATCCTCCCGACCTCATGGGGCATAACTGTTTCCAGTGCTGCCGTCAGGCCTGGGAAATGCGACGGAAAAAAGCAGGAGACTTTTTTTGTTGTTGTTTTTGCTGAAAATCTGAGGCCCTTGGTTGGAGCTGAGATCACCGACCCCTCTTGCTTCTAACCAGTGCAGTAGATGACTGCGAACAGGCAGCTGGGGCCAAGGATAGCAGCTTCCAGCAGCTTTCCAAAATGCCAGGGCCCCCAGTCCCCAAGTCCTGGAGAGATCATTCAGGCTCCTTGGAAAACTTAGCTGGTGGCTCCACCCTGGTCCCACAGCCCCCGGCCTGGGCTCTCCTCCTCAGGTGCTGGGAGGCCTGTGGAATCCACCTGAGTATGTGTGGGAGAGATGAGGCCTCCGCTTGTCCCCACAAACAAGAAAGAAGCTGGCATAGAGTCACTTGGAAATAATATCAGATTCCCCACTGCCCCTCCCACCACAAGCTTCCTCCTTCCAAGTCCTTTCCCTGCGTCGAAGGTGGAGAAGCCGGGTGGAGCCAGGAAGGGCTGCTGAGCAGTTTGGAGGGCCACACCCAGGAGCAAGCCTCTGTCTCACCCGGGCATGGCCAGGGAAGAGCCCCACAGAGACCAGAAAAGAAACAGCTGCAGGCGTGATCTGTGAGTTTCATTTTTCCACTTAAAGACAAAACAGGCCCAGATTGTCACTGGAGGTGCCTCGGCGGCACCGTTTCCAGCTGCCTTCAGTACCTTCTGAGCCTTTTGGCTGCAGCTGGCTAAACCCACGGTGGAGAGTCCACAGCTCATGCCTGCTCCGATCAGGAGATCTAAACCAGGACAGGGAATCCCCTCAGCACTGACCCTACCCGGGTTCCCTGGGCCCCAGCCCTGCAAATACCCACTCTCTCCAGTTTCCCGTCAACTATTACTTACGAGAGTGTAGAGTTAGGACTCTCTGTCTCTCAAAAAAGGAAAGATAACAAAGCGATTTAAAGATAATTAATTGCATTAAACTATTGACTAACTACCTCGCTCAATAGTAATTCATTTAGAGAATATTAAAATCGGAGGAACAATAATAAAATTGATGCCAATTCCCACGGGGAGGGAGATGGCCAGCAAATTGGATACTTTTCTTAATCTGGCGTAAATAATAACACGCCTGCTTCCTTCTCTCTCAGGCCAATTCCCCTATCATTTATTCCAGACTCTAAAGCTGGGCTTCATAATTGATATCAGTTACTCAATGAGTGCTTTTTCATTTGTTCTTGTTATCCGTGATAATTGCGAAGTTCAGCCTCTCGGAGTTGGGCCGGGCAGGGAGGGCAGAGCCCGGGCTGGGAGGGGGAGGCTCCGCTGCTCCGCGTTTTTCCGGTTTGAGGACATGGAGAGGCCCCCAGTCCTGACCTGGGTGGTGGTGGCGGACAGGGCCGGGTCTTCCCCGCGCAGATGCCGCTGGAGCGCGATCCCGGGAAGAAATACTTCGTGGCGTGCCCAGGGTTAAGAGCTGTGGCGACAACCCGTTTTTGTTTGAGAAGCGGTGGGTGGAAACCATGAATTCCACACGACATCAGGGGACCAAACGCCCTGGGCCGGGAGGATGATTTGGGAGAGGAAGGAAGAGGGGGCCAGGGGAGGGACACGGCTGAAAACGTCCCTCCCGGCGCCTCCCCCCGGCCCCGGGGCCTGAGCACCGGACCACACAGGCCCCCGCAGGCCCAGCCGCTCCGAGATGACGATTTCGTTATTTATTCACTTATTTATTCATTTATAAAGTGTTTACTTAGCTCGGTGCAGATGTAACATCTCATTTACAGCGTGGCCTCCGGGCATAGAAACAATTGGCAACAAAAGAGTAACTCCGGAGAATTAAAGGAAAAAAACCAACAACACACAACAACACGCGCTGGGGGTGGGGGGAGCGCTCTGAAGAGGCGCTGGGGGGCTCCGAGCGGAGGAGCCTGCGGACGCGCCCGGCCAAGGCTGCGGAGACCCCCCAGGCCCCTCGTAGGAGCCGCGGGCAGCCCCTCCCGAGGAGGTGGTGGAGGCCGAGGGGAGTCGTTGGGTGCCGGGCCCAGGCTGTGTCTGAACGCCAGGGATGCGCAAAAACGGGGGGCTGTCGGCGCTTCTGCAGCGGCCTTCACCGAACCTCTGGAACGGGTCCAGGCCGCGGGCGCGTGGGTGGGACCTGCGGGAGACTCGCAGGCGGCGGTGGCCAAGCAGGGTCAATCAGCTGGCACCACGGGTCGTCCCCTCGGCTGCAGTCGGGGCAGCCCCACGGGGTCGCGCACCCCCGCTTCACTGCTACCTGTGGGGGCGGCTTCATCCTGGCCTCACCAGCCTCCCCGGAGTCCCTCCCTGACCCCAGCCTGGGGGCTCAGGGGTCCTGTTGGGTGCGTGTCCATCCTGGGCCCTGGTGTGGGGGGCGCGCAGGCCTCAGGGCTGCCTGCCTCCTGCCCCCAGGCAGCGCTCCAAGCTCTCAGCCCGTCCTTGGCGCCGCGGGATCCCAGCCCCAGCAGCGGGGAAACTGAGGCCTGCAATGCCCAAGCGCGAAAGGCAGCTCTGAGGGGGTCAGAGGGGCGGAAAGGGGAGGCGGGCCGCACCACCCCCGACTCTCAGAGCCTGGAGCGTGTGGAGGGCGTGGACCGCGTGGACCACCCCGGGTCCTTCACTGCCGGGCGTGTCTGCGTGGGTGTCATTGGGCGCCGCGCAGAAGGGGCTTCCGAGGACCCGCCCTTCCCCCGCAGCCGTCAGGGTGCTGACGGAGGCAGCTGCGACTGTTTAACTGGGAGCCGGTTGCTTGGCAACCCGAGGCGGCTCATTACCGCGGCCACAGTGATTAACCAAAAAAAAAAAAAAAAGAAAAAAAAAAGAAAAAGAAAAATATAAGGAAGAAAAAAATAGGAGAAAAGCGGGAATATGAAAGTAAAATGGATTATTTAATTAGCTAATTGATAATCAACTTCTTTTTAATTATTCACTTAATTTAAAAAGTGTAACTACAGCACTGCCCTCATCAAGCTGTGGATGCAGCGGCAGGATTTCAAAGCCACCTCTCCCTCCCGTTCCCGCCGGCCCGGAGCTGCTTGGGGCTGGAGCAACTTTCCTCCTCCCGTCTTATCCCCAGCCAGGGCCCCACCCTTAGGAGGCGCGGATTGAAAACATATTCTTCTCCAATAGTCAGGACAGCTCCACCCACCGGCGTCCAGGGACCTTCCCAGAGGGGGCCTGGGCACGCTCCCCTCCGCCCCTGCCTCAGTTTCCCCACTTACAAGACCTGATTTCGGTGCTGAGGTGCGTGTGGGCAGGACAGTTTGGGTCCTCGCCTTCACGGAACTGGTGTTCTGTGCAGGAGGCAGGCAGTGGTCCCCTGGAAAATAGGAAAGGAGAGGAAAGTGTTTGGGTCCTTGCACCAGCTGTGAGCACAGCTGGTGGGTGTTCCCCACACAGGCGGGCTTGCCGAGCAGGGAGGTCAGCACAGGGGTGTGGGCCAAAGGCTCCACTGTGCCTGGGTTTTGGGTGAGATGAGAAGCTGGAAGATGCTGGGGCCAGGGAGGGGCAATACCGTGGTGTCACCCTATCTCTGGGACAGGTGCTTGTGGGGCTAAGGGGACCTGCCTCTCCTAGCACTGTGCTCCTGCTCTGAGCCATCCACACCCAACATCAGCCATGCAGGTGCTATGGCAGCCTGGGCCTCTGGCTGGGCTGGCTCTGACGGAGCTCCCATGGGATGGCTGGGCCTCTGCTGCAGTTGCAACCACGCTGCGGGTTAAATTCTCCCTGGGTCCAATCCTGCTTCCCTCCCCTAAGCCTTTTGCACACCACGCAGGCTATTTATGGGGAAAGCCATGCTGAGGCAGAGCAGGCAGCGCCCCGGCTGGAGACCTGGATGGTGGAGATGGTGTGGGTGGAGTCAGGACTGCTGGGGGAACTTGCTGATGAAGTGGGTAGCTGGGATTACAGGTGCTCACCACCATTCTGGCTAATTTTTGTATTTTTATAATTTTGTGTTTTTAGTAGAGACATGGTTTCGCCATGTTGAGCAGGCCGGTCTCGAACTCCTGACCTCAGGTGATCCACCTGCCTCGGCCTTCCAAAGTGCTGGGATTACAGGCGAGAGCCATCGCACCCAGCCAGAGATAGAGTTTTGATCTTTTATCCAGGCTGAGTGCAGTGGTGTGATCTCAGCTCACTGCACCTGGCCGGGGCACAGTCTTATAGCTGACGGAATCCTCCCCTCATCCGTCCTTGGGCAGCTGTGTGGAAGGGCAAGGAGTGGAACAGTGATTGGGGAAGCTCACTGGGCAATGGTTGGGGAAGCAGGGACTCTCTGGACAGGACACTTCATTTCTGCAGGGAGCAACCATGGTTTCCCACACATCACCTGGGGCTTCCTTGACCTTATCAACAGCCAGGAGGAAGCAGGAGAAATTCAGCACTGGACTTGTCCCCGACCTCATTTCCCTGTGGCCAGACTTCTCCTAGGTAGCTCTGGGGACCTGTGTTAGGAGTCATACTGGCTTCTAGGTGCTCCACTCTGAATGCTGAGGGGATACAGCTGGCTGTGGGGTCACCAGGGTCTCAGCACTGTGGCAGAGGGGGCCTGAGCTCCTTGGGCTTAACCTTTGCAGACCCGTGTGGTGTGGTGCTGAGGACAGGGGAGTAACGTACGTCAGGGGCTGAACTGTGTCCCCCTCGATTCACACGTTGAGGTCCTAAGCCCCAGGACCTCAGAATGTGCGGGTATTTTGAAACGGGACATTTAAAGATGACTCAGATAAAACAAGCTCCTGAGGGTGGGCTCTAATCTAATACGGCTGGGCTCCTTATAAAGAAAGGAGACGAGGACGCAGACTGGCAGAGCAAAGACCATGTGAGGACACAGAGAAGCCGCCGTCCGCCAGCCCAGGAGAGGCAGGCCCTGCCCACACCTGGATCTTGGCCTTCCGGCCCCCAGGACCCTGTGAAGTCAGTCTCAGCTGTGTAAGCCGCTCTGTCCATGTGTTTGTTACAGCGGCCCCAGAAACGTAAGAAGACACATACAGCAGAGAGGGACCAGCCTGCCACAGACGACGTGCCCAGCCACTGACCCCTTTGCAAGTGGGTGCCTGGGTGCTGGGACCTAGGGTTCCCACTTCGGGATGGGGGTTCTGACATCCTTACTGGGGAAGCTGCTCCGTTGGCTTCTCCAAGGTTTGGAGGCAACTGTTTCCCTAAATACTAAGGTCAGTGTGACCTTTAGCTTCTCTGCCGGTCAAGCAGCCCAGGACAGAGGAAGGGATCCCTTGCAGCCCTGTCTGGCAGTGACAGCTGTCTACCCCCAGCTCCTCTCTGGGCAGGAGGTGGGGCCCCGGCCTCCTCTCAAACCCCAGGCTCTGAGTCGGCCATCGACTCATGGCAGGCAGGGACAAAGGTGTGGCATGGCCTTGGCCTCGGTTACTGAGAAGGGGGCTGGCACGTGGGGCGGCAGGCTGCTCCCGCGTCTAGCTGCAGATTTATGTAAATATGGAATTTGGTCCCAGTTTTCCCTTCTCTTTCCCTCCCCTGCTCTGGAACATCGTGGGTATTAGAGCCAGTGGGTTGGTGGATTTCTGCAGCCTGTCAATGAGCGACGCTTAATTCTCGGGCAAATGTCTACTTATCTCACCATGCGGTGGGCTTAGGCCTCTGAAAGGGATGGCCTGGCTCAGGCTGGGAGGCGGTGGGAGGGAATCGAGGGGGCGATCCGAGGGGTGGGGCTGTGGCCACAGAGAAGCGGGGGTGGGGACGTGGGCATGTGACCCACACCTGTGGTCTCTCAGCTCCGTGTCCACACAGTTGTCGCAGCCAGGCCAGCCTCTCCTGCATGGTCCCACTCCCTTTGTCTTTCAAGGGCTCAGCTCTCCCGTCTGAGGGTGGCCGTGGGGATGAGGCTGGTGGCTCAGGCGTGAATCTGTACCTTTGCCAGGAGGCTAGGCTGTCACCCAGAGCTCAGCCCACTGTGGCCTGTGGGCAGAATTCTGTCCTGAGCCCACCTTTAGTTCAGAAAGATGCAGGTGACAGGCATGTGTGAGGCTCAACTCAGGCCTCGAGTCTGGTCACCTACAGGGAGCCAAGCCTCCCACCCCCTCCCCCAGGGCAGGGACAAGGAGCAGGCAGCCGGTCTTGCAAGCTGGGAGGACCAGCTCCGACATCTTAGAACTCCCAGCAGGCGTGGGCCGAGGCAGGCTTCCTAGAGGCCTGGCAGAGCCAACAGGGGCCACTGACCGTTCAGAGGGGCTTTAGTTCAGTGAGCCGAGTAGAGGATGGTGGGGCGGCCTGGCCAGGGGTGCTGTCAGCTCTGATCTCCGGACCCTGTGAACTCACAGTGGCGTGGGTGGGACCCAGGCCCCATTCTGCAAAAATAGAAGCTTCCTGGCCACCCACTCCTCATCTTCACAGGGGTCTGGGGGTCCCCAAGGTGGGGTGGCCCCTGGCCCTTGGCACCTGCCTCTCCCCCTGCCTCGACCCCCTCCTCCCCTGGTTTCAGAGTCACAGGAACCACAAAATTAGTTCTAAAAAAATTACCCCTTCATTTTATCACTAATCCCCTAACTCCCTTAATTAAGTCAATGGTAGCCTAAATTGTTCTAAACATCTTTTGGGGGATTAGATATTTTAATCATCATTATCCAATGAATATTTGATTATATAGCCATCATATAGTGAAGAGTAAAAATTATAATCCAAAAAAAGGCATTTAATAACACTTTAAACGACTAGGCGTTTGATAAAGGGCATTAGGGGATTAGGTGCTGGATTGAAAGACTGGATTGAGCTTCCCAGTCAAGGACTCGAGCTATCATTTTATTTAAAAAATAAGACCACGATTTAAGAAAAATGAAAACAGAAACCCAAGCTGCCTCGTCTTCTCCCATGCCAGCCCCCTCTGCCTGAACAAGGTGTCATATTTGAACAGCTGTTTTGGAAATTATTCCTATAAATATCACTGGGTTTGGGGTTTCCTCAGAGTTTCATGGGAGCCCTTGAGTTGGCTGATGAGGTGCAGAGTCTTGGGGTTACATTGGGTTGTGAGGGTGCCACAGTGAGGTCCAATACACCCACGTCTGGGACGAGGATGCTGAGGTCTGGGACAGGGACGCTGAGGTCTGCGATGGGGACGCTGAGGTCTGGGAGCTTGAGCTCCTTCTGTGACCTGAAGTGGTTGCCCAAAGTGACCGCCCCCAGCCCTGCCTGGCCCCCTGCAGTCCAGCGTCTGATACCACTCATGCCATCCTAGACAAGACTGCCCCTCTCCCTGCCCAGCACCCACCATCCGAGGCACTGGCGCCTGCCACCCAGAGGCATGGCCCTGCTCCACTCCCACCCCTCCCGTGTTGCATCTGCAGCAGGCAAGCCTGCCCCGCCAGGCCCCTCTATTGACGTCTGCTGAAATCATTTGAGACAAAGTTACTGCACAGGCATTAGAGCCACTTTTCAGAGCGAAACATCTGTCATTTAGCGAGATGACGCTACGGGGACGGCACTTTAGAACAATCTTGTTGCGTTTAATTTATTTTCTTCCAAATACTGCAGAGAAAAGGGCAACTTCCTAGGTGCTGAGCGTGGACAAATTCAGCTCCTGTGGGGGGAGGAAGCCCCCGTCCAGCAGCAGGATGTGGCCTCCGTCCCCCTCAGCTCTCTTCACCCACCGCTGGCCGATTGATTTATTCTCCTGCAGGCTGCCGGGGGGCCACTGTGGGAACGAGGGCAGACTACCTTCCCAGTGCCCTGCAAAAAAGGCGTCGGTCTGCTGGGGCAGAGATGGGGGCCAGGAGCACTGAAATCTCAGCGTGGTGGGGCAGGGGTGGTCGGTGAAAGCCCACAGGGAGCCATCCTCTCCCACCTGTCATCCCCTCCTCCCAGCACCCAGAGCCTGGTCCTCTGGGACCCACATGTCCCTCCTTCAGCCCGAGAAACCGCAGAGCAAGCACCCTGCCCAGTGTCTCCCCCACCCAGGAGCAACCGTGAGCCCCATCCTGAGGGATGCTGGAGAGTTCTAAAGTCCTTTCCCGGCCTCATGTCCCAGCCCTGTTGACACCTCTGAGAGGCTGATAGAGGGGCGCTGTTTTAGAGGAAGCAGAAACTCAGAGAGGTGTGGATGCTTGCCCGAGGACACACAGCTGTGTGGCCCCGCAGTTGGCTGCTTCCGTAGAGTGCTTCACCTTCAGGGTGGAGGGACTGGCCCTAAGATGCCTGGGAAAATGTGGGAGGAGGGGTGGGGGCTGGAAGGGGCCACACGGCGAGGCACCTGCCTGAGAAGTTCCTGTTTCTCCACCCTTGTCCCTCCTTGTGAGGTCTCAGGGCAGTTCTTAGGCTCAGGTTTTGGCCTCCTTGTCTCTAACATGGGGGTGCTGACACTATTCACAACTGTGTCTGTGAATACACAGTTCTGGGATCTCCTTGTGCTGTGGAAGCCCCTCCTCCCCTGCCCCTGGGGCAGGGCTGGCCTGACCTGGGGCACATTCTGGTGACCCCAGCTCCAGTTGCTCACTGGCCTGGGGCCTGATCTGAGGGCAAGGCTGTGTGGTGGGCGCTGGGACGAAGGGGAAGGGTGGAGTGCTTGCAGCCTCTCCTCCTCCAGGCGACATCCCCGATGACCCGGGTTGGAGCACAGAGGCAGTCAGTCCTCAGCTCAGGGGGCAGGAAGGGAGGGGGAGGCACCAGGTGAGCTCCTCCTCATTGTCCTTGGCCAAAGCCCTGGGCTTCCTGGGAGGCCTCCTGCCCTCTCCCCTGTCCCATGAGGCCCCCAAAGCCCAGCTAAGGGCCAGGAGGAAGAGGCTGGGGCTGAGGTGCCCAGCCAACCAGCCCTGCCCTGTGGCCAAGCCCGGTGTCTCTCTCCTGAGGTTGGGGTGCCAGGAGAGGAGCAGCCCAGGCCCCCAGGGCACACTAGGCTCCCTTCATCTCGAGCTGCATCCTCCAAGGGGGCCAGGGTCCCAGCCCTGCTGGTGGGCAGGTGACGGTGGGCAGGTGACGGAGCAGGGCACGGCAGCCTGCAGTAAGACCTTTTTCCTCCCGCCACTCATGTTTGACTTGAAGGGTTGGTTCCAGCCCAGCTGAGCCGGCCCAGGGCCCAGGCACCTCCCAAGCGCTCTGTCTCCCATCAAAAGGCATGAATAATTTAGTCTCTAATTAAAAGTGAGGTCAAGCGATGAAAAATGGCTGGACGCACAGTGGCACGTGATGTATTAAATTGCTGGCAGATCAGAGGCAGGCAGGCCGGGGGCTCTGGTTTACACACCAAACCTCCCGGGCTTCGGCTCTGGCATCCAGAAGCAGGGTCCAGCCTGGGGGAGAGTCTCCAGGTGAGTGAGAAGCTGCTGGACAGAGCCCAGAGAGGCCTGGGCCAGCCCTGCCCTGACTTCACCTCCACCGCACCCCAAGGGGCTCCTCTCCAGCCTCCCAGCCTCCCGACTTCCCACGCACACCAGCTCGTCCTGCCTGAGTCTGTGTGGTTCCTTCTGGAACACGAATCCCCCAGGTGTCCGTATGGCATGCTCCCGAGATTCAGTGAGGTCCCTGCTGGAGGTCACCTTGCCTGCCCGCCCCTGCTAAAATGCCACCAGCCACCTCCTGCTTCACTGTCCGGTGAACCCCCAATTCACTTCCTCCCTGTACCTTGCCAGCACTTCTCCCTACTTGGGGTTCATTCTAGTTTATATTTGTTTACTTGCCCAGTGTCTGGCTCCTCAACATAAGGGCAGGGTCTTGGCTTGGTCCCCCTGTGCATCTGTCACCAAGGATGGTGCCCGGTATACCGTAGGAGCATAATAGAATCTCCCTGCGCACAGAGGCCCCGTGCAGGCAGGAGCGTGGAGCAGGGACTGAGCTGCAGGGGCTGAGCTGCAGGGTCCTGCGGGCTGATCCCTTCCTCTCTCCCGGTCTGTGGAAAGGTGGGACTGGGCAGAGCTCATCCTCAATGTCCTACCCGTGCCAGGCTACTGTCCCCCCATCCTGAGACTGTCACAAGAGGACAGCTTGAGGAATGCTGCAGTGAGAGGCTGGTGCAGCCCCTGCCCCAGAACAGCAGCCACAAGCCCTATGGGTAGAGAATAACAGAAGGGCTGATGAGTTGGTGGTTGGACCCCATGGCAGCCAGGGGGGCCAGGGTGGATGGAGGGTGCTGCAGGGAAGGGGCCTGGATCCCCAGATACTGTCTGCCCCACCCTTCTCGGGGTGGCAGATCCCCAGGTGATGCTGCTGCGTGTCCCCTCCCCCTCCCTGCACCAGGCCCCACCTGGAACCCTCCCCTGCCTCCCCGCTGAGGGTCATGAGATGCTTATTGGACCCTGTGCAGTGAGCCCTCTCTCGTTCCTGTTTTCTAGAAGGGAAAGCCAGGGCTCAGAGAGGTTGGCCCCGATGGTCAGTAGCTGGAGCTGATTAGGGTCAGGCCCAGACCCTCCTGAGTGTTAGTGGGGATCTGGGCAGTGCAAGGTCCCCTAGCCTTCAGGGACCCCTTCTGTAAAGTGGAGAGGCAGCAGCTGGGGAACTGAGACCACCAAGCTCCCATCTGCTCCCCAGGCCAGAATTTCAGCCCAGCCTCAGAGGTACCTAAAACTCTCTGTGGGCTTTGAATCCAGGGTGGTATGGTTGCCCCCTGATGCCGTCCATGGGGCAGGAGACAAGGAGGAAAACCCCACGTGGAAGAGTAGACTGTCAGCACCCCGCCCGGCAGTCCACTCTCCTGCAGGCCGGGAGCAGAGAGAGACGCCCAGGAGGGCTGGGAGCGGGCTCGGGATTCGAACCCAGAGCTCCCGTGCGGGTGCTGCTGCCTTCTGGGACATCGGCTCCCAAGTTGGAACCTCTTTTGCATTTTCCAAGCAAGGAAAAGGCGGTGGGAGGAGGACCCGGGTGGCCCCTGGGTAGCAGATTAAAGATGGATATTTTGTTTGTTACAATCAAGACCTCTGATTTCAGTTTTATAAATTTTTAAAATATTAATTATATTTTGGAAAGTGTGCGGAGGTGACGGCGCTCCACGGTTCTGCTTAGACGGGCCCTCTTTCGTGTTTGGTCCAGATTAGCTGCCGAGGAGGAGGTTGAGGCATTTTAATCCACCTTGTTAACTTATTAAATTTTCTTTATTTACATACGGATTCCACTTTCATTAGCATCGTAACAGGTGTTCATTAACAATTTATCATTTGGGAGGCGGAGTGAGACAACAGCAGAAAGAGAGACATTGCTACAAAGTTTACTCTTAATTACAAGGAACAGCGCAGAGGACAAAACACGGCGGCTGCCCCAACCCCCTGCCCCACAAACCCTGGACTCGGCTCAAGCCCCCGGGACTCCGGGAAACCCACCCTGTCACCTGCTGTGACTAATCTGGGGTTGTCAGGGAAGAGGGCTGCAGAGGGAGCCCTGGCCTGGGAGTCGGGAGACGGGGTCTCTGGGGCACTGGGGTGCAGTGGGGCACGGGTGCACCAGGGCAAGTCCTGGGCTTTTAGGATGTGGCTCTCTGATCCCGAGGGGTGGAAGGACCACCAGTGCCTGAACCTGCAGCCCTAGGCCGAAATCCACCTGCAAATTACTTAACAGGCTGAAGCTTCCTTATTCATTTATTTATTAGAGACAGGATCTCGATCTGCGGCCCAGGCCAGCGTGCAGTGGCACGACCATAGCTCACTGCAGCCTCGACCTCCTGGGCTCAGGTGATCCTCCCACCTCAGCCTCCCAAAGTGCTGAGAGGACAGCCCAGTCCCTTTTGAAGCTTTCTAGGTCTCTCTCTCTCTTTTTTTCTTTCACACACATATATATATACATATATATTTTTTAAAGACAGGGTTTCACCATATTGGTCAGGCTGGTCTCAAACTCCTGACCTCAGGTGATCCACCTGCCTCAGCCTCCCAAAGTGCTGGGATTACAGGCGTGAGCCACCACGCCCGGCTCTAGGTCTCTTCTCTAAAACCTACATACGGCTGGGCAGGATGACTCACACCGGTAATCCTAGCACTTTGGGAGGCCCACGTGGGAGGATCCCTTGAACCCAGAAGTTTAAGAACAGCCTGGGCCACATAGCAAGACCCTGTCTCTATAAAAATTTTTAAAAACCAGACAAATGTGGTGGCTCATGCCTGTAATCTCAGCACTTTGGGAGGCCAAGGTGGGAGTATCCCTTGAGGCTGACAGTTCAAGACAAGTCTAGACAACTTTGTGAGACCACCTCTCTACATTTTTTTTTTTTGAGGTGGAGTCTCACTCTGTTGCCCAAGCTGGAGTGCAGTGACTTGATCTTGGCCCACTGCAACCTCTGCCTTCCCAGCTCAAGCGATTCTTCTGCCTCAGTCTCCCAAGTAGTTGGGACTACAGGCATGCACCACCACGCCCGGCTAATTTTTTTTTTTTTTTTTTTTTTTGAGACAGAGTCTTGCTCTGTCCCCCAGGCTGGAGTGTAGTGGTGTGATCTTGGCTCACTGCAGCCTCCGCCTCCATTCAAGCAATTCTCCTGCCTCGGCCTCCTGAGTAACTGGCATTACAGGCGCGCACCACCATACCTGGCTAATTTTTGTAGAGACATGTTTTCACCACATTGGCCAGGCTGGTCTCGATCTCCTGACCTCAGATGATCCAACCACCTCATCCTCCCAAAGTGCTGGGATTACAGGTGTGAGCCACCGTGCCCAGCCTAAAAAAAAATTGTTTTTAATTAAAAAAGAAAAATTAGCTGAGCATAGTGGCACATACCTGTAGTCCCAGGTACTTGGGAGGCTGAAGTAGAAGGATCACTTGAACCCAGGAAGGGGAGGCTGCAGTGAGCTGTGATTGCACCACTGTACTCCAGCCTGGGCAACAGAGTGAGAGCCTGTCTCTAAATAAATAAATTAATTAAAAACCCTGGATGCTAACGGTGGAGGAGTTGTTTGCAGGGTCACCTGGATGGGTATAGAAGGTGTAGGGCGGAAGGTCGGCATTTACCAAAATCTAGTTTATCAAGTGCCTACATGTCAGGGGCTGCAAGGGAGGGGCAGGAGAGGGGCTGACCCAGTTGCAACCCTGGAGCCTACAGGAGCCCTTGGGGAGCCAGGCTACAGGAGGAGCTTAGAGCTTCCCTCAACAGGGCCACTGGGTGGAGGGGGTGACCTTTGAGGGGGCCTAAAGAGTCCTCCTGCTGTCCGACTCCCCTGAGGGAGACCCTGAGTGTGAGCAGAGGGAGGGTGGCCAGGCCTCAGCACAAGACAGGCTCCCAGGGGCTTCTGGCTCGTGGCTGTCCCGGGCCTGGGTCAGGAGCTCCCTGCAGTGTGGGTCCTTAGTAGGCCTGTGTAGCCGGCAAAGTCCGGTGGTCACAACCTCTTTGTCCCCTGAAAGCAGGGCCTGTGGCCTCCTCCTTCGTGGAGGTCCTGGGTGCAATGTGTGCGCTGCCACTCTGCCTGCTGCCTCCGGGTCCCAGGTGCCAAGGTGCTTGGGAGGCTTGCTGGGGGTGAGTGGAGGGCTGGAGGGGAGATGGGGTGGGCAGTGAGTGGTCAGCCCCGGGGGGCAGGGATGGGCGTGGGGCACAGAGTAGGGTCCTTGTCAGCAGGGCCAGGTTGTGGGTGCTGGCACAGGAGGAGGGGGCACCCAATGGGGGCTTCTCACTGTCCCCCCGCTGAGCCTCTCCCTCCCCCTCCCCCCAGGCCCCGAAGGAACCCTGCAGTCCAGGCCTTGATGCGCCACACCTGCCATCCCGTTCCCTCCACTTGTCAAGGAGAAAGAACCCAGGTGCCCATTGGCACCCCAGGCTCACCCACCCCGCCCAGGAAACCAAGGCCAGAGAGAGATGAGGCAGCCACAGCCACTAGGGCATCAGCAGCCAAGTTGGGGCTGGCACAAGAGAGCTGGTGCGTGCAGCCCTACCCTGATCACGTCTTCTGAGGCTGGATGGGGCAGGGGAGATGGGAGGTCTGCAGTGGGGCAGGTGGGGAGGACTCAGCTGTGCCCCGGAGCTTGAGGAGACCCGTGACCCCTGGTCAGGTGCACGGGCCCCTGCAGACCCAGACAGGCCGCGCCTACCTCCCCTCTCCCCATGGCTGCGGTAGACCCAGACAGGCCCAGCGCCCACCTCCCCTCTCCCCACGGCTGCGGGCTCTCCCACTTCTCGCCTCCTGTCCCCGCTCGGAGCAGTGGCTTCTGCGGGTGCCCGGCCTGGCCTCTCCAGCTGCCTCAGATAATCGTCCTCGTAATCACCTTCCCTCACACTGCTCCTTTAAAACATGTTTCCAGGGTGTTTTTCACGGATAGGGCTTTTAATATTCATCTCAGTACTGACAATTTTTCCTGCCTTGTTACGGAGAGCTGGTGTCGGTTTTTCATTGTATCTTTGGACAGTCAGTTTATTCGGAGCCACTTAAAGGCTCAAAAGTGATTCTCTTTTATAATTTGAGAAGTTTCATGGGCCGAACATCAAAGTGATTGGCTGGGAATGTTTTCCGCCACTCTCCGTCTCCTCCTCCTCCCTCCCTGGCTTTCTCCACCTCCGTTTCGCTAAATTATGAGCAACACACTCTCCAGTCTCCCACCCCAGCCCTGCTGAATCTCCGGGCCTTGGGGAAGGTCAGGATCTTTGGTGGTTTTGGCCTTGGGGGGCAGCGATGCCTTTCAATCTGGAGTTCTGAAGGGCTAGGAGGATGGCAGGGGCAGAGGACGCTTGCCTGGTATCAGAGGGCTTCTCAGCCTGGAGACTCAGACCTGCCGTGGGTCCTGCCCTGTCTCCAGCCTGCAAGGCCCATTTTCTCATCTGTGAAGTGGGTGTCTTGGCTCAGAGCAGGGCCATAAACTCACACAGTCACAGGGGTCAGGCAAGTCTCCTTGATGGGTGGTGCCAGCTGGGTTGGTTAGCGGATAAGAGCTCCATCCATCCAGCAGCAGTGCTGTGCCCGGCAGTGTTCTAGGGGCTGGGATGAGTGGTCAGCCCCGGGGAGCAGGATGGGTGTGGGGCTTGTCAGCAGAAGGGAGCTCCAGCCAGCCAGCCAGCCAGCAGCAGTATGTACCTGGCAGTGTTTAGGGGCTGGGGACGCAGCAGGGAACAACAGACGCCATCCTGGTGGACCACTAAACACGGAAGACACTTCTCCTGGTGACAGGTTCTTAATGATGGGGCCAGGCTACCTGGAAAGCTGGAAGGTGGTTCTAACAGGCATGGCTACCCTCGGAGGTGCCTCGTGAGCTGTAGAGAGGCCTGCCTTCCCACCTCGAGCCAGGCCAAGGCCTCTGAGAGTTAGTGGAGGAGCTGGGCTGGTACCTCTGGACTTCCAGGGCTGGCGTGAGTGTGGGCCAGCCCAGTCCTGCTCACCGATTCTTGGGCTGGGCAGGGCAGGGCACAGGGGAGGCTGGTAGCAGGGGCCGCGGCGGGCAGGCAGAGGCCCCAGCCCAGAGTTGCTGGAGCTTTGTTCTGTGTGAGATTTGCAAGAGAAGCTGAAAGTCTAGATCTGATTTCCAAATGCTGGCAACTATTTCAAAGATGTTAACAGCGCCACTCGGCTGTTGGCACAACATTGTGAGTTCCAAATGCTGTGGAGCTGTGCACTTACAAATGGTTAAGATGCTGAAATTTATGTTATGTTTATTTCACCACAATAAAAAAAAACATACTATGTAGCAAATACCTCCTGGCCAGATTCACCATGGAGGCTGTTTTCAACCTTGGGTCTGGTCTGGGGTTTTCTGTTTTTTGTTTTTCCCACTTTACCATTAGTATGCCATCTTCTGGACATTTAAAAAAAACTTTTAATCTTATTTTTTGAGACAGGGTCTCACTCTGTAACCCACGCTGGAGTTCAGTAGCACAATCATAGCTCACTGTAGCCCCGACCTCCTGGGCCCAAGTGATCCTCCCTCCTCTGCCTCCCAAATAGCTGGGACCACAGGCACAGACCACCACGCCCAGCTAATTTTTGTATTTGTTGTACAGACAGGGTCTGACTATGTTGCCCAGGCTAGTCTTGAACTCCTGGGCTCAGGCAATCCTCCCGCCTTGGCCTCCCAAAGCACTGGGACGACAGACGTGAACCATCACGTCTGTCCTGGACATCATTAATCACAGGCATGTTTGACAAAAATGTACCCACCGCCATTGGTCCTTGAGGCCGGCCAGCCTGCTAAACCTCAGGTGCCAACTTCCACCGAGATACGTGCTTGGAGCTCCGTACCGGCGTGGAGAGGGGCCATGACCTGTGGACCTCGAGCTCTCTCCTGGTCCCAGTCCTGTCTCCTCCCTGCACTCCCCGGAGCTTGCCAGGGCTGCAGCCAGCCCTCATGACCCCGGAGTTTATTTGTACCCTATGACTCCATAGCTGCCACCACCACTGGCGTGATTTTATAATGTTTGCACTTTCAACTATAGCAAGATAAATGGGTGCGATTACCCCGCTCCCAGCCTGGGAACATGTGGCCTGGCATATGTGAGGCCAACCTAAGCAGAAATCCAAGTGCGCCTCCCCAGGCAGCATGCCCTCTGCACACCCACCGCCCGCCCAGCTTTTGCTCCGGAATGGTGCCACCCGTGCCTGTGCAGACAGCTGGCAGAGCATCAGATGGCATTACAATATTTTTACTTATAATAGAGAAAGCAATAAAAATACACATTTAAGTAGCATATTGCTGTTCTTAAAACAGCAATATAGACCTGGGGAGGAAACCAGGTTTTGCTGTAAATTCAGAGGCCAGGTTGATCGTGGGACAGGCTGTGCTGGGCGTATGAGTCGCCATGTCTGTGCCTGAGCCACACCGGTGGGCAGGGTGGGGTTCTGTTCGTAGGTGGCTTGCGGGAGACGGTTTCCCCACCTGTGAAGGTTTCCCCACCTCAGGGGTTACTTCTGGGAGGTGGCCCTTTAGAGGCCAGAGACCCCTCAGAGGAGTTGGGATGGGCTGAGAACCCTTGCTACTGAAAATGCCAAATATGGCATTTGGTAACAATCAAACTCAGGGAGTCCTCAGGCTCTCGATCGGACCTCAATCAGACGCAGTCATGAACCTGGGTGCTTTTGTAGGTGCTAAAGCTCTGCTTGTCCCCAAGCCCCCTACCTGGCCAGGTACCCCTTTCTGTGGATGAACAGATAGGGCTGAGACAGCAACACACCTAAAGTCCCGCAAACAGCTGGGGGCACTGCCTTCCTCAGCCCCCAGACTCCAGAATCCCAGACCTGCACTTCTCACGGCAGGAAGGTATCCCCGCTGAGGCTTACCACCCTTGACCTCCCTGGCCACCCACCCTGTGTACACCCTGGAGGGCCCTGGAGGAACCAGCCCACCTGGTGTCTTTCCAGGGATGCCTTTGAGGAGCGTCTGAGGATTTGGGTGAGACTCCCAGCTGTCTGCAAGCTCTGCTCTCCCATGGGAGGCATCAGGAGCGTGAAGCCGGGCCCCCAGGCCCCAGCCCCCACAATCAGCCCACCCTGCCTGCCTGCAGCCCTGCGCCCCCACCCCAGGGACTCTTCTGGCAGCTCTGAGAGGCAGGCAGAGGAGATGGGGGACTGCCATTTGCAGATGGAGAAGCTGAGACTGGGAAAGGTTAGGAAGTAACTTAGTCCATTTGCACAGTTAAGGCTGGGCCAGGCATGATGGTGACCCATGTAAGATCTAGAGAAGGAGCTCCTCTGAGCAGGGGCCATGGGATCCACCCCACTTGTTCCCCGGCCTTGTAGCTGGTCACACAGCAGCCCAAGTGGGCTGGGTCCAGGAGTGGGCAGAGCAGACACAGCCCCTGAGCTCCTGGGCACATAAACACACTTGGTGCATACAAACAGCTTCAGGCGTCTGGTGATGGGTGCTGTGATGAGAAAACTGGAGGGATGAGTGACAGGGAGCTGCTTTGGCCAGGGATTGTCAGATAGGGCCCCTCATCAGAAGTGGCACCCACAGGAGGAGAAAACACCATGAGGCGTCTGGGGAGAAGTCCTCCCCTCAGAGAATTGCAGGTACAGGAGGCCTGGGCTCTCCCTAGCCTGGAGACAAAAAAATCAGTATGGAGGCACCCAGGGCTGGGAGCAGAGATCGTGTAGGGTTAGGGGAGATCGTGTAGGGTTGGGGAGATTGTGTAGGGTTGGGGATATTGTGTAGGGTTGAGGAGATTCTGTAGTGTTAGGGGGAGATTGTGTAGGGTTGGGGAGATCGTGTAGGGTTGGGGACATTGCGTAGGGTTCTGGAGATTGTGTAGGGTTGGGGAGATTGTGTAGTGTTGGGGAGATTGTGTAGGGTTGGGGAGATCGTGTTGGGTTGGGGGCACAGTTTGTGTAGCGTTGGGAGAGAGACTGTGTAGTGTTATGGGAGACAGACTCTCCAGGGTTGGGGACAGACTGTGTAGGGTTGGGAATGGAGTGTGCCCCTGTCGTAGCGGGACTGGACCTGGAAACCTCACACCTCCTCTTTGCCCATTTTCCAGGTCCTGTCTCTTCCTGTAAGCCATTCTGCCCCCTCTTCTCCCCCTTCTCTTCCACTGGTTAACTCTTCCTGCAGAAGGTGGTCAGATGCTACATGCCTCCTCCCTGGAGGTGACCCTCAAGCCCCTGTCCTGCTCTGTGATGTGGGGACTTCGTGTGGCTCTAGGTAGGCAGGGTCCAGGTCTTCATCCCTGGGTCCCAGCACCCCACAGGGGGCCAGCGGAGACCTGCATGCAGAAGAACGAATGGGGAAGGACCCCAGGATGCACCTGCCCCTCTGGTGGCCATGCCTGGGTGGCCCAGCCTGGGCCCCGACTGGAGGTGCATGTGGTGAGTGGGGGCTGGCACGGGCCTCACTGCTGTGCCCTGAGGTCAGCAGGACCCACCTGGCCCCACCTGGCCCTTACCAGGGCCCCTGCTCAGGAGGGCTCCTGCAGATGCCGGGGTCGAGGGGAGGGTGGGGCACCGGGGTCCAGTCAGAGGAGAAGTCTGCTCAGCACGGCTGCGGCCAGCGGGCGTCCCCATGGGGTGTCCACAAGCTGCTGCACGGACATGCATCGATCATGGTCCCCCCTTGGAGCACCAGTCAAGGGGGCCCCTCCCACATTGGGAGTCTGAGGGAGGAAGAGGAACCGCTGAGGTTGGAGGCAGGGCATCCCTCCACCCCCAGAGCAGCTCTGGGCTAGGGGAGCTTTAGGGGATGTATAGAGTCCCAGTGAGGCGGCCCAGGCTTTTCCAGGCCTGCCAGGAGATCGAGCTGGGGGATGACGGGGATCTTTTCTGTCTGAGGTGGCCCCTGACATCCGGGAGCACCAGAGTGCACTGCATGAAAAGGGCTGCAGGAAAGGGCAGGCGTCCCGCCTGCCACAGGCACAACCTCTTCAGGACAGCTTGGCGGCCCAGGCCTCTCTCCCCGGCTCACACTGCATCCCAGGACAGGACAGCGCCTTCCTCAGCCCACCTTTGCTGCTTCCCTTTTTATTATTATTATTTTTTATTTTTTTGAGATGGGATCTTGCTATGTTGCCCAGGTTCGTCTCCAACTCCTGGCTCAAGTGATCCTCCCCTTAGCCTCCTGAGTAGCTGGAACCACAGACACACACTATCACACCCAGCTAATTTTTAAAAAATTTTTGGTAGAGACAGTGTCTTACTATGTTGCCCAGGCTGGTCTCAAGCTCCTGGCTTAAGTGACCCTCCCGCCTCAGCTTCCCGAGTAGCTGGGGTCCCCGGTGTGAGCCACCGCGGCTGGCTTACTTGCTGCCCTCCTGGGCTCTGTTTTCCACACAGTGAAGAGAGAGTGGGTGTTGGGGGGCCCAGGGAGCCCTGTAGCAGGCGGGTCTGGGGTAACAGTGTGAGGGGCTGCAGCTGAGGAGGAGCTGTGCCGGGGTGGGCACTGGGCTCTCGTCCTCTTGGGTGAAGGCTGGACAGCCAGGCCCCTCTCCTCCCTTCCTGCCGGACACAGCAGCACTGCCCTCTGGCCGCCTATGTAAGGGTGCATAACGGGGCCAGGTGCCAGGTGTCTCTGCTGATGCAGGAGCGCCTGGCTGAATCTGGGGCCGAGCACCTGGCCTGGGAGCCTGGGTGAAGGTCCAAGACCCTGGCGGGAGGTCTCGGAGTAGACGGCTCACCGCAGGCCCTCAGAACACCTGCCTGGTCTACAGAGGGGATACCGAGGCAGGGAGAGGGAATGTGGCTGATCCCTGCCGCTCCTTCTCCCGCCCCCCGTCTCCGAAGCCTCAGGATACCCAGAGACTCTCTTCAGGCTGGACCCACTCCGGCCACCCCTATCCTCCCAGCTGCCGGCCGGGAACACGGGCATGGTGTGGCGGGCCTGCCTTGATTGTGTCGATGGGAGATGATTTTCAAGGTGAAATTTCTAGTTCAGTTGAGTCACTTTTGTTCAAGGCGACACACAAAATGTCATCCCGGCCTGTTCCGCGTGCAACGCGCTGTTCTCCCATCGCATTTAAATTTTCCCCACTTCCCTCCCTGACACCTGTTTAAATCAATATCTTCCTCTCCAGGTCGCGGGGAGAATGTGCCCAGCTCTCCACACAACGCTTCTCAAATCCACTAAAATCAACACAATAATTGAAATATTTTCAAGCTGATTACACCGCAGCCCGAGGCTAGGCTGGTTGCTAAGGGTGAGCTCCGTGGTTGCTAGGGGGAGTAAATCATCTTGCATTATTTGATTTTTGTTATAGATATGAAACCGCTACTCCCGCGATTAAATGTCTCTCAGCCTAACACCTATGGGACCTGGGGAGAGGGAAGAGAAAGGCTCCAACCTTGACCCTGTCAAATAAATATCTCTAACTTTTTCTGTCCTCGGGCTTCCCAGCCAAACCTGTCTGTGGGTTTTTTTTCTTCCCTTAACCTGACTTTAAATAACAAAGCTATGGGGACGGGGAGATGAAGAGAGGAAAGCCTGTCTGTTCTATTAGAGGGTGCTCAGCGAGTGCACGCCCCGACATCTAGCCCAAACCCTGAGTGGTGGTGAAGCTTCACCTTGATAATAGCCTTCCCGGCGATGGCCACCCTGGAGCCCATCCCCTCCGGCTGCAAGTTCAGCTCAGACTGGCTCCTTCGAGGGTCCTGTCTGACCGAGGGAGGGCTGCCTGGGACCTGGCTCCCCGGTGACGCCTGCCATTCCTGACCTCCCGCTCTCTTGCCCAGTTCTCTGCAGACCATGGCTTTGGCCCAGCCTGGGGAGCAGCTGCATGTCCCGGGGTCACCTCATCCCAGAATGGTGGGACCAGAAGGGACGGTTCACATTGTCCAGGGACAGCAGGGCGGAGCCCCAGAGAGGGTCAGGCCTGCCCCCGCCCCAGCCCCTGGACCAGCTCACAGCCCTTTCTGCTGAGGGCAGGGGTCTTCGTGGCAGACGCTGGAGGTGGCCTCATGACCCCAGTCTCCAGCTCTCTCAGGCAGGGTCCACCCTGAACATCCCTCATGTGGCCAGGAACCCCCTTCCCCAGCTCCCACCAGCCCTCAAGCTCCCCAGGCCAGCCCCCTTGGAAGGTCGTGGGTGTCCCTGGCCAGCCGAGGCTGTGCCCACTGAGCTGTAAGCACCACGGTGCGGAGCCGGCTGTCTGCGGCAGGTGGGCGGGTGAGGCTGCCCTGCTGGGACCTAGCCAGCTGTTCCCATGAATGAGTCTGAGTAAATTAACAAACAGCACACAAACCTGCCACCTGAATCATTCCTGATGGCTCTAAGTGTGGGACAGGCTGGGCAGCCCCCTGTCTGGGGCAAGCTGGGCACGGTCCTGGGGGCTGCACATGTTGGCCCCTTCCTCAGAGCTCACCTGGCCCTGCCCAGCAGCCCCTCGTCCTTCGGCCTGTCCTCAGGGGGCCAGAGTTGACCTCCCTTTCACTGGGTCATGTCCCTGGGTTAAGGTCTTCCTCACCCACTCCCCACCTGCCAGGTCAGTGCCAAACTGCCAACCACTGCCTCCGTGGCCACCCACGTGCCTTGCCAGGCCACCCGGTGCCTTGCCTCTGCAACCCAGGCCACCTGATGCCTTGCCTCACTGCCCCCTGAACAATCCTGTCCTGTGGGGTTTGTCATGGACACTTCTTTATTTATTTTTTTGAGGCAGAGTTTTGCTCTTGTTGCCTAGGCTGGAGTGCAATGGCATGATCTTGGCTCACCACAACCTCCACCTCCAGGGTTCAAGCGATTCTCCTGCCCTAGCCTCCCGAGTAGCTGGAATTAAAGGTGCCAGGCATCTGCTACCGTGCTCGGCTAATTTTGTATTTTTAGTAGAGGTGGGGGGTTTCACCATGTTGACCAGGCTGGTCTCGAACTCCCGACCTCAGGTGATCCGCCGACCTCAGCCTCCCAAAGTGCTGGGATTATAGGCGTGAGCCACCATGCCAGGCCAGTCCTGATCACTTCTTTTGCTGGAAGTCCTCGTGTCCCACTCCAGCGGCATCGGGCTGCCCGCCCTTCTTTGACGGGTACTGCCCGGGTCACAGTGCCTGCTCAGGTGTTCAGTATGCTACGGTTTGCCCTCAACACTTCTGGGGAGGCCGTGAGTGCAGGCACTGTCACCTTTTCCCAGGTGAAGTGAAGAGGCTGGGTGAATGGTGACCACCCCAGTCCAGAGCTTGAGACCAGAGAGGAGCCTGTCTCCTCTTTGCTGGGGTGCCCAGGGCCACAGCAGGAAGCCCCGGGCCACATTGTGCTGGATCCTGGCTTCTAGCCTCACCTGGTGGCCAGCCACTTCTTTCCCAGGTGCTGCCAGCCACGGCCCCAGAGCCGGGCCCGGCCTTCGCATGGCGTCCTGCAGCCCAGGCTCCTGCCAGTCTACCCCGAGGGACACATCCTTAAAGCCATCCTGTCCAGGAACCCAGGAACCCTTTTCCCCAGCCAGCATGAGCATAGCGGGAGCTGGTGGGGCGTGCACTCGGGGCAGGGGCTGGACACAGAGGCCCCAGGAAGCAGGCGGATCTCCTTTCTGAGAACCCTCTCGGGGCCCACATTCATCTCAGGGGTCCTTAGAGAACCAAGCAGTTGAGCTGCCCCCAGTTCACAGAGGAGGAAACTGAGGCTCAGAGATGTCAGCCACTTGCCCAAGGCTGAGGGCAGGGCTGTGGGCCCAGGAAGGGCCACGCTGAGGGCAGGCTGCCATGCTGGGGGTGCCCCCAGAGATGCCCCGAAGCTGCACAGCTTTGTCAGAATACCAGCAAAACCCAAGCTCGAGGAGTGGTAAACAAACGTCGGCCAGGCGCAGTGCTCGCACCTGGAACCCCAGGACCTGGGGAGGCCAGGGTGGGAGGACTGCTTGAGCTGAAGAGTTGAAGACCAACCTGGGCAACATAGCGAGACCCTATTTCTTTAAAAAATAAAGAAATTAGCCGGGTGTGGTGGCATATGCCTGTGGTCCCAGCTACTTGGGAAGTTGAGGTGGGAGGATCCCTTGAGCCCAGGAGGTCAAGGCTGCAATGAGCAGAGATCGCACCACTGCACTCCAGCCTGGGTGATAGAGCGAGACTCTGTCTCAAAAAAAAAATCCAAGGAGAAGGATCTGGAAAATACAGAAGCAAACCTCAATTACACTCAGGAAACCACCTGGAGTTAGGAGCCAGCCTAGAATGTTCTAGAAGGATTGAAGCTAGCCTTGTCTGAGGCCCTGGGAAAGTGGACTGGACATGGAGATGCGGCTGAGGGACCCCAGGAAGATGCTGCAGTCCTGTGTGAGGCCCAGTCTGGGAGCCACAGCCCCTTCCTCCCCCAGCGTCCACCCACACGGGCTTCCTGCCACGGCCTCCCTCAGAGCCCATGGCTCCCCAGGTGGCTCTGGTCCCAGGTCACAGGCACAACCTAGGTCAGGGAAGCCACATGCCCAGTGTGGGCTCTTCCCTCTCCACGCTGGACAGCAGTGTTTGCCTTGCACCATGGGCTCAGGAGCGGGTGGGGGATCAGGAGTGGCCATGCAGGGGACCTGGCCTTGGCTGTCTACCTCCCACAGATACTGTTTGCCAGCGAGGACGGGGTGCAGGTGTGGGGATAGGTGAGGGTGTGGAGTGGGTTGTGGGTGTAGGGATGGGGTGAGAGTGTAGGATGGGGCGTGGGCATGGGATGGGGGGGTGAGTGTGGGATAGGTCGAAGGTGTGGGATGAGGTGCAGGTGTGGGGTGTGGGACGGGGTGTGGGGATGGGCTTCGGAAGTTGCCTTGCACTCTGCCGCCTGAACTCTTCCAGCCTGGCACCCTGGAACCACGCCCCCCTCCCACCTCAGTTTCCTCCTCCATACAGGAGGAGTAGCCCCTGGGGTGCCCGCAGGCCTGAAGTGATGGGGGTATGTGAGCTCCGCTGGAGAAGGGCTCGGAGGTGCTTCGGGGTGTACACAGCAGGCACTCACTACATGGTGCCGGCTCTCCTGGGCCATCCCTGTAGTCCTGAGGTGTGGACTGGGCGTCCCTTGCCCCAGCAGGGCATCTGCCCAAAGCCGTGGCCCAGGCCACCCCTCTGCTTGGCAGCACCCCCATCCTTCAGGGTCTGTTCCGTGCCCACCTCTGGAAAAGTTGGGGGCAGGTTCTGTCCCATGCAGTTTCCACAGTTGGGGGCCTCTGGGGCAGCGTCCCCAGCACCTGGGCTGGGTGAGTCCCTGTCAGATGCATGAAGATGCATGCAGCCCAGCCTAGGCCCAAGATGTCTCTGTGGTGTGTGTGTAGGGGCCCCTGCTGCTGGCTGGCCTGTGGGGAGAAGCCCTGGTTCCAGCCCACCTAGCCACAGAGCCACTTGCAGCTGACCTGGCCACTCTGGGCGGCCTTTGGTGGGGCGGGTGAGTCCAGGCTCAGTGGCCTGAGGGAAGGGGCGGGATCGCTGCATGCTTGGACCTCTGGACACAGGGAGGACTTTTTCTGTCTGGGGTCGTGTGTGTGTGTGTGTGTGTGTGTGTGTGTGTGTGTGTGTGTGTTGGAAGCAGCTGAGTGTGTTGGGACCTGGCTGAGGAGAGGCCCCGGGACTGACACCCACATGGACCCTGGACCCGGGGAAGCGTGGAGCTCTGGCTGGGGGCACCCAGGGAGTCATCACCCAGGCATGCCAGGCTGGTCGGTGTGCTGGGGTGGTGTCTCCCCATATTGAGCCAGGGCCTGGGGCATGGCATCTGGGTTCTGGCAGCTGGGGAGGCCTTCAGGGAAACCTGTCCCTTCACCCCGGCAGATGCCCACCCGTTGGCCCCTATGGGGTTTGACTGGAGGATCTCTTCCTTAGTAGGGGCTCCTCCTGGCAGGGGCACCCGCACCCCAATCACAGGTACTGTTTCCCAGAATCCCCCAGAGACCCCGCTCCCGCCCCTGGACATTCTCCTCCCGGTACTGTGAGGGCTGCGCTTCACTCCAACCACTCCCCACGAGGCTGGGGACGGCCCCAGGGCCTGTCCTGTTTTCCGGGCGGCCACCTCCTACCACGCCTGGCTGTGGGGACCCTCCGCGGCCATTCAGCGAAGCCATCTGCCGCCAGAGCCGCGATTCCCCGGGCAGGAGTGCGGTGACAAGCTCGAGATATGTCAGCGCGGTTATCGGCAGAAGGCAACATCTGCCTAGCCTGACATCGACAATGGTAGGCCATTTAGGCTGCGGCCCCTCCCCGGAGCCGCAGACAACAGCTCCCTGTATTATATTTTCTCACTCAATTAGCACCACCACCCTGCTGAAATAGAGGCCAATTTACCTATAATGACATCATTGTTAGGGACGTGGCGGCGGGCTGGGCTGTCACCAGGTTGCGGAGACAGGTCCGTCTCTCTCCACTAACCCTGACGGGAAGGGCCGGGAGCCGGGGTGGGAAGGGAAGGGGCGCGCGCGGCCTATCGGCGGCCACCCCGTCACCTCCGACCACAGACATTGTTTCCGACAGTTCTCAGGAGCAGTGTGGCGGAAAATTGAGTCCAGATTCATTAGGTTTTTCAGTGTGCCGCTCAAGTCAGTTAAATTGATACATTTCCTAACGAAATTGAAGTGCTTTGTGCTGCCAGTGGAAAGCCGGGTGACCCGCCTCGGCCCGCTGAGCAGCCGAACGCGCTGACGGATCCATTAGGCCGCTCCCGGCGCCGGCCCCCTCTCCCTCCGTTCCTGGCCGGCGCTGTAAATCTCCGCCAATTTCGGTCCTAATCATCATTATAAACCCTTCCTCTGCCTGCTCCCGGCGCCTCACCTCGCTGACAAAACAGCCCCCTGCACGATCACCCCACAGGCCTGTGGGGTCAGCAGCCCAGCTGGCTCACAGGGGCTGGGGGGACAGGAGCATGGGGCGGGGTGGGGGACAGGGGTCGGCCTGGGCTGCAGGAGGGGACCAACCGCCTGGTGTGGCATCACCAGGCTCCAGAGTGAAATGTGCACCCATTTGACAGATGGGGAAACTGAGGGCAGGTCTTGGTTTCCAACTGGACATTTTTGTTTTTTAAAGGAGGCATATACAGAAAGTCCATACATGTCAAGGGCTCACTGAGATTAGTGTGCACACTCAAACACGCTGAGGGAGAAACCCCAGATAGAGGAACGGAACATTCCAGCCCCCTAGAAGGCCCCCTTTGCTCCCCCAGTCTGTGCCCCCAGCAGGGCGATGGCTCTTTTGGTTTCATCCCCAGCTGTGAGCCGTCCCTGAGTGGGGTCACATGTCCTGCTCTTCTCAGCATCTGGAGCTTGTTCCTGCGTGGATGCCTGTGAGACTCACCAGCACTGTTGCCCGGGTCTGTGGTGAGTGCCTTTTCAGTGCCGTGTAGTATTCCACCTTGTGCCTGCATAGCTGTGGACTCACTCACCATCCTCCTTTTGCTTCCAGCTATGGGTCTCGTGAGCGAGTCCACTGTGCACGCCTCTCGTGGGTCTGGTGCTGCCATGAGCACTCATTTCTTGGCCACCCTCATCCTGTCCCCATCTATTGTTTAGAGAGCCACCAAGTGAGTTTTACAAATGCCAGGGCAGATCCTCCCTCCCTCCTTCCTTCCTTCTCCCTCCTCCCTCCTGCTCCCTCCCTCCCTTCTCCTTCCTCCCTTCCTCCTCCTCCCTCCTTTCTTCATCTTCCCTCCCTCCCTCCTTCTCCCTCCCTGCCCCTTCCTCCCTCCCTTCTCCCTCCTCCCTTCCTCCCTCCCTTCTCCCTCCTCCCTTCCTCCCTCCCTTCTCCCTCCTCCCTTCCTCCCTCCCTTCTCCCTCCTCCCTTCCTCCTGCATTTCTTCCTCTTCCCTCCCTCCCTTCTTCCTTCCTTCTCCCTCCTCCCTCCCCTCTTCTCCCTTCTCCCTCCCTCCACCTCCCTCCTTTCTTCCTCTTCCTTCCTTCCCTCCCTCCCTCCCTCTGCCTCCCTCCTTTCTTCTTCTTCCCTCCCTCCATCCCTCCCTCCCCTCCTAGTAGGAAGGTGGCTGTGCAGTAGCCCTGGTACACATGAAGAGGGCATTCAAGTGAGGCCAGGAGATTGGCTGCATTATGGAGACTGAGTGGTCCAGATTTCTCACTGTTGAAAAAGCCGATATGATACAGGGAAGCTAGAATGAGCTCTGTGTTGTTGAATTGGAACTGCTGCTGTCCTGCACAGAGACGAGGAAATCAACATAGATGCAGGTGTATGTGCACCGTGCACGCGCCATAGTATCCTACCTGGAGGCCTGGAAACGCGGCGCCTTGGGGGCAGTAAGCACACCCCATGCCCAGACCTTGGCTTCTAATTACCGTTCTCTGCCAAGAGGAGCAGCGGCTCAGCTGATTCCCAGCAGGGAAAGCTGAGCTTGGAAAGTCTGGTCCAGAAAGTAGAAGAGCAGAGAGAAAGGAGGGCACCGGTCCCAGCTGACAAGGGCCAGCCCTAGCGCCCCACTAGCCACATTCGGGACAGTTTGCACATCCAGATAAATATGAGATCCTTGCCCACAGAATAAAACCGTGGCCACGAGTCTGACACAAGCAAAGGATCCCTAAACATGAGGGAAGGGAAGGTGGGAGAAGGGAAGGTGGGAGAAGGGAAGGGTGGGAGAAGGGAAGGGTGGGAGAAGGGAAGGGTGGGGATAAGGGAAGGTGGGGAGAAGGGAAGGGTGGGAGAAGGGAAGGTGGGGAGAAGGGAAGGGTGGGGATAAGGGAAGGTGGGGAGTAGGGAAGGGTGGGAGAAGGGAAGGTGGGGGAGAAGGGAAGGGTGGGAGAAGGGAAGGGTGGGAGAAGGGAAGGGTGGGGATAAGGGAAGGTGGGGAGAAGGGAAGGGTGGGAGAAGGGAAGGGTGGGGATAAGGGAAGGTGGGGAGTAGGGAAGGGTGGGAGAAGGGAAGGTGGGGAGAAGGGAAGGGTGGGAGAAGGGAAGGGTGGGAGAAGGGAAGGGTGGGGATAAGGGAAGGTGGGGAGAAGGGAAGGGTGGGAGAAGGGAAGGTGGGGAGAAGGGAAGGGTGGGAGAAAGGAAGGTGGGGAGAAGGGAGGGGGTGGGAGAAGGGAAGGTGGGGAGATGGGAAGGTGGGGAGAAGGGAAGGGTGGGGAGAAGGGAAGGTGGGAAGAAGGGAAGGGTGGGAGAAGGGAAGGGTGGGGAGAAGGGAAGGGTGGGAGAAGGGAAGGTGGGGAGATGGGATGGTGGGGAGAAGGGGAAGGGTGGGGAGAAGGGAAGGGTGGGAGAAGGGAAGGTGGGGAGATGGGAAGGTGGGGAGAAGGGAAGGTGGGGAGAAGGGAAGGGTGGGAGAAGGGAAGGGTGGGGAGAAGGGAAGGGTGGGAGAAGGGAAGGTGGGGAGAAGGGAAGGGTGGGAGAAAGGAAGGTGGGGAGAAGGGAGGGGTGGGAGAAGGGAAGGGTGGGAGAAGGGAAGGGTGGGAGAAGGGAAGGTGGGGAGAAGGGAAGGGTGGGAGAAGGGAAGGGTGGGGAGAAGGGAAGGGTGGGAGAAGGGAAGGTGGGGAGAAGGGAAGGGTGGGAGAAGGGAAGGGTGGGAGAAGGGAAGGTGGGGAGAAGGGAAGGGTGGGAGAAGGGAAGGGTGGGGAGAAGGGAAGGGTGGGAGAAGGGAAGGTGGGGAGAAGGGAAGGTGGGGAGATGAGAAGGTGGGGAGAAGGGAAGGTGGGGAGAAGGGAAGGGTGGGAGAAGGGAAGGGTGGGGAGAAGGGAAGGGTGGGAGAAGGGAAGGTGGGGAGAAGGGAAGGGTGGGAGAAAGGAAGGTGGGGAGAAGGGAGGGGTGGGAGAGGGAAGGGTGGGAGAAGGGAAGGTGGGAGAAGGGAAGGTGGGGAGAGGGAAGGTGTGGGAAGGGAGGGTGGGAGAAGGAGGTGGGGAGAAGGGAGGGGTGGGAGAAGGGAAGGGTGGGAGAAGGGAGGGGGGGAAGGAAGGGTGGGAGAAGGGAAGGTGGGGAGAAGGGAAGGGTGGGAGAAGGGAAGGGTGGGGAAGGGGATGGTGGGAGAAGGGAGGTGTGGAGAGGGAGGGTGGGAGAAGGAGGTGGGGAGAAGGGAGGGGTGGGAGAAGGGAAGGGTGGGAGAAGGGAAGGGTGGAGAAGGGAAGGTGGGGAGAAGGGAAGGTGTGGAGAAGGGAGGGTGGGAGAAAGGAAGGTGGGAGAAGGGAGGGTGGGAGAAGGGAAGGGTGGGAGAAGGGAAGGGTGGGAGAAGGGAAGGTGGGGAGAAGGGATGGTGGGGGAGAAGGGAAGGTGGGAGAAGGGAAGGGTGGAGAAGGGAAGGTGGGGAGAAGGGAAGGTGTGGAGAAGGGAGGGTGGGAGAAAGGAAGGTGGGAGAAGGGAGGGGTGGGAGAAGGGAAGGGTGGGAGAAGGGAAGGGTGGGAGAAGGGAAGGTGGGGAGAAGGGAAGGTGTGGGAGGGAGGTGGGGAGAAAGGAAGGTGGGGAGAGGGAGGGGTGGGAGAAGGGAAGGTGGGGAGAAGGGAAGGGTGGGAGAAGGTAAGGTGGGGAGAAGGGAAGGTGGGGAGAAGGGAGGGGTGGGAGAAGGGAAGGGTGGGAGAAGGGAAGGGTGGGGAGAAGGAAGGGTGGAGAAGGGAGGTGGGGAAGGGAGGGTGGGAGAAGGAAGGTGGGGGAGAAGGGAGGGGTGGGAGAAGGGAAGGGTGGGAGAAGGGAAGGGTGGGAGAAGGGAAGGTGGGGAGAAGGGAAGGTGTGGAGAAGGGAGGGTGGGAGAAGGGAGGTGGGAGAAGGGAAGGGTGGGAGAAGGGAAGGGTGGGGAGAAATGGAAGGTGGGGAGAAGGAAGGTGTGGAGAAGGGAAGGGTGGGAGAAGGGAAGGGTGGGAGAAGGGAAGGTGGGGGAGAAGGGAAGGGGTGGGAGAAGGGAAGGTGGGAGAAGGGAAGGTGGGGAGAAGGGAAGGGGTGGGGAAGAGGGGAAGGTGTGGAGAGGAGGTGGGAGAAGGGAAGGTGGGAGAAGGGAGGGGTGGGAGAAGGGAAGGGTGGGAGAAGGGAAGGGTGGGGAGAAGGGAAGGGTGGGAGAAGGGAAGGGTGGGAGAAGGAAGGGTGGGGAGAAGGAAGGTGGGGAGAGGGAGGGTGGGAGAAGGGAAGGTGGGGAGAAGGGAGGGGTGGGGAGAAGGGAAGGTGTGGAGAAGGGAGGGTGGGAGAAAGGAAGGTGTGGAGAAGGGAGGGTGGG
>NW_026988679.1:0-58317 GCF_030222135.1 Aotus nancymaae
ATCCACACACCGGTTTAACTCTGGAAGTTGAGTGCACACATTGACAACCGTTCTGTTAGATAGCTGCGTTTTGGATTTAGAAGCAGATATTTCCCTGTGCTTACTGCTGTTTCTTCCATATGCCGGTAATGGGCTGAAAACGCCTGTTTTGGGACTCTGCAGAGAAAATCTCTGCAGACTGCTGAATCCACACACGGGTTTAACTCTGGAAGTTGAGTGCACACATTGACAACCGTTCTGTTAGATAGCTGCGTTTTGGATTTAGAAGCAGATATTTCCCTGTGCTTACTGCTGTTTCTTCCATATGCCGGTAATGGGCTGAAAACGCCTGTTTTGGGACTCTGCAGAGAAAGTCTCTGCAGACTGCTGAATCCACACACGGGTTTAACTCTGGAAGTTGAGTGCACACATTGACAACCGTTCTGTTAGATAGCTGCGTTTTGGATTTAGAAGCAGATATTTCCCTGTGCTTACTGCTGTTTCTTCCATATGCCGGTAATGGGCTGAAAACGCCTGTTTTGGAACTCTGCAGAGAAAGTGTTTGCAGACTGCTGAATCCACACACGGGTTTAACTCTGGAAGTTGAGTGCACACATTGACAACCGTTCTGTTAGATAGCTGCGTTTTGGATTTAGAAGCAGATATTTCCCTGTGCTTACTGCTGTTTCTTCCATATGCCGGTAATGGGCTGAAAACGCCTGTTTTGGGACTCTGCAGAGAAAGTCTCTGCAGACTGCTGAATCCACACACGGGTTTAACTCTGGAAGTTGAGTGCACACATTGACACCCGTTCTGTTAGATAGCTGCGTTTTGGATTTAGAAGCAGATATTTCCCTGTGCTTACTGCTGTTTCTTCCATATGCCGGTAATGGGCTGAAAACGCCTGTTTTGGGACTCTGCAGAGAAAGTCTCTGCAGACTGCTGAATCCACACACGGGTTTAACTCTGGAAGTTGAGTGCACACATTGACAACCGTTCTGTTAGATAGCTGCGTTTTGGATTTAGAAGCAGATATTTCCCTGTGCTTACTGCTGCTTCTTCCATATGCCGGTAATGGGCTGAAAACGCCTGTTTTGGGACTCTGCAGAGAAAGTGTTTGCAGACTGCTGAATCCACACACGGGTTTAACTCTGGAAGTTGAGTGCACACATTGACAACCGTTCTGTTAGATAGCTGCGTTTTGGATTTAGAAGCAGATATTTCCCTGTGCTTACTGCTGTTTCTTCCATATGCCGGTAATGGGCTGAAAACGCCTGTTTTGGGACTCTGCAGAGAAAGTGTTTGCAGACTGCTGAATCCACACACGGGTTTACCTCTGGAAGTTGAGTGCACACATTGACAACCGTTCTGTTAGGTAGCTGCGTTTTGGATTTAGAAGCAGATATTTCCCTGTGCTTACTGCTGTTTCTTCCCTATGCCGGTAATGGACTGAAAACGCCTGTTTTGGGACTCTGCAGAGAAAGTCTCTGCAGACTGCTGAATCCACACACGGGTTTAACTCTGGAAGTTGAGTGCACACATTGACAACCGTTCTGTTCGATAGCTGCGTTTTGGATTTAGAAGCAGATATTTCCCTGTGCTTACTGCTGTTTCTTCCATATGCCGGTAATGGGCTGAAAACGCCTGTTTTGGGACTCTGCAGAGAAAGTCTCTGCAGACTGCTGAATCCACACACGGGTTTAACTCTGGAAGTTGAGTGCACACATTGACAACCGTTCTGTTAGATAGCTGCGTTTTGGATTTAGAAGCAGATATTTCCCTGTGCTTACTGCTGTTTCTTCCATATGCCGGTAATGGGCTGAAAACGCCTGTTTTGGGACTCTGCAGAGAAAGTCTCTGCAGACTGCTGAATCCACACACGGGTTTAACTCTGGAAGTTGAGTGCACACATTGACAACCGTTCTGTTAGATAGCTGCGTTTTGGATTTAGAAGCAGATATTTCCCTGTGCTTACTGCTGTTTCTTCCATATGCCGGTAATGGGCTGAAAACGCCTGTTTGGGGACTCTGCAGAGAAAGTCTCTGCAGACTGCTGAATCCACACACGGGTTTAACTCTGGAAGTTGAGTGCACACATTGACAACCGTTCTGTTAGATAGCTGCGTTTTGGATTTAGAAGCAGATATTTCCCTGTGCTTATTGCTGTTTCTTCCATATGCCGGTAATGGGCTGAAAACGCCTGTTTGGGGACTCTGCAGAGAAAGTCTCTGCAGACTGCTGAATCCACACACGGGTTTAACTCTGGAAGTTGAGTGCACACATTGACAACCGTTCTGTTAGATAGCTGCGTTTTGGATTTAGAAGCAGATATTTCCCTGTGCTTACTGCTGTTTCTTCCATATGCCGGTAATGGGCTGAAAACGCCTGTTTTGGGACTCTGCAGAGAAAGTCTCTGCAGACAGCTGAATCCACACACGGGTTTAACTCTGGAAGTTGAGTGCACACATTGACAACCGTTCTGTTAGATAGCTGCGTTTTGGATTTAGAAGCAGATATTTCCCTGTGCTTACTGCTGTTTCTTCCATATGCCGGTAATGGGCTGAAAACGCCTGTTTTGGGACTCTGCAGAGAAAGTCTCTGCAGACTGCTGAATCCACACACGGGTTTAACTCTGGAAGTTGAGTGCACACATTGACAACCGTTCTGTTAGATAGCTGCGTTTTGGATTTAGAAGCAGATATTTCCCTGGGCTTACTGCTGTTTCTTCCATATGCCGGTAATGGGCTGAAAACGCCTGTTTTGGGACTCTGCAGAGAAAGTCTCTGCAGACTGCTGAATCCACACACGGGTTTACCTCTGGAAGTTGAGTGCACACATTGACAACCGTTCTGTTAGGTAGCTGCGTTTTGGATTTAGAAGCAGATATTTCCCTGTGCTTACTGCTGTTTCTTCCCTATGCCGGTAATGGGCTGAAAACGCCTGTTTTGGGACTCTGCAGAGAAAGTCTCTGCAGACTGCTGAATCCACACACGGGTTTAACTCTGGAAGTTGAGTGCACACATTGACAACCGTTCTGTTAGATAGCTGCGTTTTGGATTTAGAAGCAGATATTTCCCTGTGCTTACTGCTGTTTCTTCCATATGCCGGTAATGGGCTGAAAACGCCTGTTTGGGGACTCTGCAGAGAAAGTCTCTGCAGACTGCTGAATCCACACACGGGTTTAACTCTGGAAGTTGAGTGCACACATTGACAACCGTTCTGTTAGATAGCTGCGTTTTGGATTTAGAAGCAGATATTTCCCTGTGCTTACTGCTGTTTCTTCCATATGCCGGTAATGGGCTGAAAACGCCTGTTTTGGGACTCTGCAGAGAAAGTCTCTGCAGACTGCTGAATCCACACACGGGTTTAACTCTGGAAGTTGAGTGCACACATTGACAACCGTTCTGTTAGATAGCTCCGTTTTGGATTTAGAAGCAGATATTTCCCTGGGCTTACTGCTGTTTCTTCCATATGCCGGTAATGGGCTGAAAACGCCTGTTTTGGGACTCTGCAGAGAAAGTCTCTGCAGACTGCTGAATCCACACACGGGTTTAACTCTGGAAGTTGAGTGCACACATTGACAACCGTTCTGTTCGATAGCTGCGTTTTGGATTTAGAAGCAGATATTTCCCTGTGCTTACTGCTGTTTCTTCCATATGCCGGTAATGGGCTGAAAACGCCTGTTTGGGGACTCTGCAGAGAAAGTCTCTGCAGACTGCTGAATCCACACACGGGTTTAACTCTGGAAGTTGAGTGCACACATTGACAACCGTTCTGTTAGATAGCTGCGTTTTGGATTTAGAAGCAGATATTTCCCTGTGCTTACTGCTGTTTCTTCCATATGCCGGTAATGGGCTGAAAACGCCTGTTTTGGGACTCTGCAGAGAAAGTCTCTGCAGACTGCTGAATCCACACACGGGTTTAACTCTGGAAGTTGAGTGCACACATTGACAACCGTTCTGTTAGATAGCTGCGTTTTGGATTTAGAAGCAGATATTTCCCTGTGCTTACTGCTGTTTCTTCCATATGCCGGTAATGGGCTGAAAACGCCTGTTTTGGGACTCTGCAGAGAAAGTCTCTGCAGACTGCTGAATCCACACACGGGTTTAACTCTGGAAGTTGAGTGCACACATTGACAACCGTTCTGTTCGATAGCTGCGTTTTGGATTTAGAAGCAGATATTTCCCTGTGCTTACTGCTGTTTCTTCCATATGCCGGTAATGGGCTGAAAACGCCTGTTTTGGGACTCTGCAGAGAAAGTCTCTGCAGACTGCTGAATCCACACACGGGTTTAACTCTGGAAGTTGAGTGCACACATTGACAACCGTTCTGTTAGATAGCTGCGTTTTGGATTTAGAAGCAGATATTTCCCTGTGCTTACTGCTGTTTCTTCCATATGCCGGTAATGGGCTGAAAACGCCTGTTTTGGGACTCTGCAGAGAAAGTCTCTGCAGACTGCTGAATCCACACACGGGTTTAACTCTGGAAGTTGAGTGCACACATTGACAACCGTTCTGTTAGATAGCTGCGTTTTGGATTTAGAAGCAGATATTTCCCTGTGCTTACTGCTGTTTCTTCCATATGCCGGTAATGGGCTGAAAACGCCTGTTACTCTGCAGAGAAAGTCTCTGCAGACTGCTGAATCCACACACGGGTTTAACTCTGGAAGTTGAGTGCACACATTGACAACCGTTCTGTTAGATAGCTGCGTTTTGGATTTAGAAGCAGATATTTCCCTGTGCTTACTGCTGTTTCTTCCATATGCCGGTAATGGGCTGAAAACGCCTGTTTTGGGACTCTGCAGAGAAAGTCTCTGCAGACTGCTGAATCCACACACGGGTTTAACTCTGGAAGTTGAGTGCACACATTGACAACCGTTCTGTTCGATAGCTGCGTTTTGGATTTAGAAGCAGATATTTCCCTGTGCTTACTGCTGTTTCTTCCATATGCCGGTAATGGGCTGAAAACGCCTGTTTTGGGACTCTGCAGAGAAAGTCTCTGCAGACTGCTGAATCCACACACGGGTTTAACTCTGGAAGTTGAGTGCACACATTGACAACCGTTCTGTTAGATAGCTGCGTTTTGGATTTAGAAGCAGATATTTCCCTGTGCTTACTGCTGTTTCTTCCATATGCCGGTAATGGGCTGAAAACGCCTGTTTTGGGACTCTGCAGAGAAAGTCTCTGCAGACTGCTGAATCCACACACGGGTTTAACTCTGGAAGTTGAGTGCACACATTGACAACCGTTCTGTTAAATAGCTGCGTTTTGGATTTAGAAGCAGATATTTCCCTGTGCTTACTGCTGTTTCTTCCATATGCCGGTAATGGGCTGAAAACGCCTGTTTTGGGACTCTGCAGAGAAAGTCTCTGCAGACTGCTGAATCCACACACGGGTTTAACTCTGGAAGTTGAGTGCACACATTGACAACCGTTCTGTTCGATAGCTGCGTTTTGGATTTAGAAGCAGATATTTCCCTGTGCTTACTGCTGTTTCTTCCATATGCCGGTAATGGGCTGAAAACGCCTGTTTGGGGACTCTGCAGAGAAAGTCTCTGCAGACTGCTGAATCCACACACGGGTTTAACTCTGGAAGTTGAGTGCACACATTGACAACCGTTCTGTTAGATAGCTGCGTTTTGGATTTAGAAGCAGATATTTCCCTGTGCTTACTGCTGTTTCTTCCATATGCCGGTAATGGGCTGAAAACGCCTGTTTTGGGACTCTGCAGAGAAAGTCTCTGCAGACTGCTGAATCCACACACGGGTTTAAACTCTGGAAGTTGAGTGCACACATTGACAACCGTTCTGTTCGATAGCTGCGTTTTGGATTTAGAAGCAGATATTTCCCTGTGCTTACTGCTGTTTCTTCCATATGCCGGTAATGGGCTGAAAACGCCTGTTTTGGGACTCTGCAGAGAAAGTCTCTGCAGACTGCTGAATCCACACACGGGTTTAACTCTGGAAGTTGAGTGCACACATTGACAACCGTTCTGTTCGATAGCTGCGTTTTGGATTTAGAAGCAGATATTTCCCTGTGCTTACTGCTGTTTCTTCCATATGCCGGTAATGGGCTGAAAACGCCTGTTTGGGGACTCTGCAGAGAAAGTCTCTGCAGACTGCTGAATCCACACACGGGTTTAAACTCTGGAAGTTGAGTGCACACATTGACAACCGTTCTGTTAGATAGCTGCGTTTTGGATTTAGAAGCAGATATTTCCCTGTGCTTACTGCTGTTTCTTCCATATGCCGGTAATGGGCTGAAAACGCCTGTTTTGGGGACTCTGCAGAGAAAGTCTCTGCAGACTGCTGAATCCACACACGGGTTTAACTCTGGAAGTTGAGTGCACACATTGACAACCGTTCTGTTAGATAGCTGCGTTTTGGATTTAGAAGCAGATATTTCCCTGTGCTTACTGCTGTTTCTTCCATATGCCGGTAATGGGCTGAAAACGCCTGTTTTGGGACTCTGCAGAGAAAGTCTCTGCAGACTGCTGAATCCACACACGGGTTTAACTCTGGAAGTTGAGTGCACACATTGACAACCGTTCTGTTAGATAGCTGCGTTTTGGATTTAGAAGCAGATATTTCCCTGTGCTTACTGCTGTTTCTTCCATATGCCGGTAATGGGCTGAAAACGCCTGTTTTGGGACTCTGCAGAGAAAGTCTCTGCAGACTGCTGAATCCACACACGGGTTTAACTCTGGAAGTTGAGTGCACACATTGACAACCGTTCTGTTAGATAGCTGCGTTTTGGATTTAGAAGCAGATATTTCCCTGTGCTTACTGCTGTTTCTTCCCTATGCCGGTAATGGGCTGAAAACGCCTGTTTTGGGACTCTGCAGAGAAAGTCTCTGCAGACTGCTGAATCCACACACGGGTTTAATTCTGGAAGTTGAGTGCACACATTGACAACCGTTCTGTTAGATAGCTGCGTTTTGGATTTAGAAGCAGATATTTCCCTGTGCTTACTGCTGTTTCTTCCATATGCCGGTAATGGGCTGAAAACGCCTGTTTGGGGACTCTGCAGAGAAAGTCTCTGCAGACTGCTGAATCCACACACGGGTTTAACTCTGGAAGTTGAGTGCACACATTGACAACCGTTCTGTTAGATAGCTGCGTTTTGGATTTAGAAGCAGATATTTCCCTGTGCTTACTGCTGTTTCTTCCATATGCCGGTAATGGGCTGAAAACGCCTGTTTTGGGACTCTGCAGAGAAAGTCTCTGCAGACTGCTGAATCCACACACGGTTTTAACTCTGGAAGTTGAGTGCACACATTGACAACCGTTCTGTTAGATAGCTGCGTTTTGGATTTAGAAGCAGATATTTCCCTGTGCTTACTGCTGTTTCTTTCCATATGCCGGTAATGGGCTGAAAACGCCTGTTTTGGGACTCTGCAGAGAAAGTCTCTGCAGACTGCTGAATCCACACACGGGTTTAACTCTGGAAGTTGAGTGCACACATTGACAACCGTTCTGTTAGATAGCTGCGTTTTGGATTTAGAAGCAGATATTTCCCTGTGCTTACTGCTGTTTCTTCCATATGCCGGTAATGGGCTGAAAACGCCTGTTTTGGGACTCTGCAGAGAAAGTCTCTGCAGACTGCTGAATCCACACACGGGTTTAACTCTGGAAGTTGAGTGCACACATTGACAACCGTTCTGTTAGATAACTGCGTTTTGGATTTAGAAGCAGATATTTCCCTGTGCTTACTGCTGTTTCTTCCATATGCCGGTAATGGGCTGAAAACGCCTGTTTTGGGGACTCTGCAGAGAAAGTCTCTGCAGACTGCTGAATCCACACACGGGTTTAACTCTGGAAGTTGAGTGCACACATTGACAACCGTTCTGTTAGATAGCTGCGTTTTGGATTTAGAAGCAGATATTTCCCTGTGCTTACTGCTGTTTCTTCCCTATGCCGGTAATGGGCTGAAAACGCCTGTTTTGGGACTCTGCAGAGAAAGTCTCTGCAGACTGCTGAATCCACACACGGGTTTAACTCTGGAAGTTGAGTGCACACATTGACAACCGTTCTGTTAGATAGCTGCGTTTTGGATTTAGAAGCAGATATTTCCCTGTGCTTACTGCTGTTTCTTCCCTATGCCGGTAATGGGCTGAAAACGCCTGTTTTGGGACTCTGCAGAGAAAGTCTCTGCAGACTGCTGAATCCACACACGGGTTTAACTCTGGAAGTTGAGTGCACACATTGACAACCGTTCTGTTCGATAGCTGCGTTTTGGATTTAGAAGCAGATATTTCCCTGTGCTTACTGCTGTTTCTTCCATATGCCGGTAATGGGCTGAAAACGCCTGTTTGGGGACTCTGCAGAGAAAGTCTCTGCAGACTGCTGAATCCACACACGGGTTTAACTCTGGAAGTTGAGTGCACACATTGACAACCGTTCTGTTAGATAGCTGCGTTTTGGATTTAGAAGCAGATATTTCCCTGTGCTTACTGCTGTTTCTTCCATATGCCGGTAATGGGCTGAAAACGCCTGTTTTGGGACTCTGCAGAGAAAGTCTCTGCAGACTGCTGAATCCACACACGGGTTTAACTCTGGAAGTTGAGTGCACACATTGACAACCGTTCTGTTAGATAGCTGCGTTTTGGATTTAGAAGCAGATATTTCCCTGTGCTTACTGCTGTTTCTTCCATATGCCGGTAATGGGCTGAAAACGCCTGTTTTGGGACTCTGCAGAGAAAGTCTCTGCAGACTGCTGAATCCACACACGGGTTTAACTCTGGAAGTTGAGTGCACACATTGACAACCGTTCTGTTCGATAGCTGCGTTTTGGATTTAGAAGCAGATATTTCCCTGTGCTTACTGCTGTTTCTTCCATATGCCGGTAATGGGCTGAAAACGCCTGTTTTGGGACTCTGCAGAGAAAGTCTCTGCAGACTGCTGAATCCACACACGGGTTTAACTCTGGAAGTTGAGTGCACACATTGACAACCGTTCTGTTAGATAGCTGCGTTTTGGATTTAGAAGCAGATATTTCCCTGTGCTTACTGCTGTTTCTTCCATATGCCGGTAATGGGCTGAAAACGCCTGTTTTGGGACTCTGCAGAGAAAGTCTCTGCAGACTGCTGAATCCACACACGGGTTTAACTCTGGAAGTTGAGTGCACACATTGACAACCGTTCTGTTAAATAGCTGCGTTTTGGATTTAGAAGCAGATATTTCCCTGTGCTTACTGCTGTTTCTTCCATATGCCGGTAATGGGCTGAAAACGCCTGTTTTGGGACTCTGCAGAGAAAGTCTCTGCAGACTGCTGAATCCACACACGGGTTTAACTCTGGAAGTTGAGTGCACACATTGACAACCGTTCTGTTCGATAGCTGCGTTTTGGATTTAGAAGCAGATATTTCCCTGTGCTTACTGCTGTTTCTTCCATATGCCGGTAATGGGCTGAAAACGCCTGTTTGGGGACTCTGCAGAGAAAGTCTCTGCAGACTGCTGAATCCACACACGGGTTTAACTCTGGAAGTTGAGTGCACACATTGACAACCGTTCTGTTAGATAGCTGCGTTTTGGATTTAGAAGCAGATATTTCCCTGTGCTTACTGCTGTTTCTTCCATATGCCGGTAATGGGCTGAAAACGCCTGTTTTGGGACTCTGCAGAGAAAGTCTCTGCAGACTGCTGAATCCACACACGGGTTTAACTCTGGAAGTTGAGTGCACACATTGACAACCGTTCTGTTCGATAGCTGCGTTTTGGATTTAGAAGCAGATATTTCCCTGTGCTTACTGCTGTTTCTTCCATATGCCGGTAATGGGCTGAAAACGCCTGTTTTGGGACTCTGCAGAGAAAGTCTCTGCAGACTGCTGAATCCACACACGGGTTTAACTCTGGAAGTTGAGTGCACACATTGACAACCGTTCTGTTCGATAGCTGCGTTTTGGATTTAGAAGCAGATATTTCCCTGTGCTTACTGCTGTTTCTTCCATATGCCGGTAATGGGCTGAAAACGCCTGTTTGGGGACTCTGCAGAGAAAGTCTCTGCAGACTGCTGAATCCACACACGGGTTTAACTCTGGAAGTTGAGTGCACACATTGACAACCGTTCTGTTAGATAGCTGCGTTTTGGATTTAGAAGCAGATATTTCCCTGTGCTTACTGCTGTTTCTTCCATATGCCGGTAATGGGCTGAAAACGCCTGTTTTGGGACTCTGCAGAGAAAGTCTCTGCAGACTGCTGAATCCACACACGGGTTTAACTCTGGAAGTTGAGTGCACACATTGACAACCGTTCTGTTAGATAGCTGCGTTTTGGATTTAGAAGCAGATATTTCCCTGTGCTTACTGCTGTTTCTTCCATATGCCGGTAATGGGCTGAAAACGCCTGTTTTGGGACTCTGCAGAGAAAGTCTCTGCAGACTGCTGAATCCACACACGGGTTTAACTCTGGAAGTTGAGTGCACACATTGACAACCGTTCTGTTAGATAGCTGCGTTTTGGATTTAGAAGCAGATATTTCCCTGTGCTTACTGCTGTTTCTTCCATATGCCGGTAATGGGCTGAAAACGCCTGTTTTGGGACTCTGCAGAGAAAGTCTCTGCAGACTGCTGAATCCACACACGGGTTTAACTCTGGAAGTTGAGTGCACACATTGACAACCGTTCTGTTAGATAGCTGCGTTTTGGATTTAGAAGCAGATATTTCCCTGTGCTTACTGCTGTTTCTTCCCTATGCCGGTAATGGGCTGAAAACGCCTGTTTTGGGACTCTGCAGAGAAAGTCTCTGCAGACTGCTGAATCCACACACGGGTTTAATTCTGGAAGTTGAGTGCACACATTGACAACCGTTCTGTTAGATAGCTGCGTTTTGGATTTAGAAGCAGATATTTCCCTGTGCTTACTGCTGTTTCTTCCATATGCCGGTAATGGGCTGAAAACGCCTGTTTGGGGACTCTGCAGAGAAAGTCTCTGCAGACTGCTGAATCCACACACGGGTTTAACTCTGGAAGTTGAGTGCACACATTGACAACCGTTCTGTTAGATAGCTGCGTTTTGGATTTAGAAGCAGATATTTCCCTGTGCTTACTGCTGTTTCTTCCATATGCCGGTAATGGGCTGAAAACGCCTGTTTTGGGACTCTGCAGAGAAAGTCTCTGCAGACTGCTGAATCCACACACGGTTTTAACTCTGGAAGTTGAGTGCACACATTGACAACCGTTCTGTTAGATAGCTGCGTTTTGGATTTAGAAGCAGATATTTCCCTGTGCTTACTGCTGTTTCTTCCATATGCCGGTAATGGGCTGAAAACGCCTGTTTTGGGACTCTGCAGAGAAAGTCTCTGCAGACTGCTGAATCCACACACGGGTTTAACTCTGGAAGTTGAGTGCACACATTGACAACCGTTCTGTTAGATAGCTGCGTTTTGGATTTAGAAGCAGATATTTCCCTGTGCTTACTGCTGTTTCTTCCATATGCCGGTAATGGGCTGAAAACGCCTGTTTTGGGACTCTGCAGAGAAAGTCTCTGCAGACTGCTGAATCCACACACGGGTTTAACTCTGGAAGTTGAGTGCACACATTGACAACCGTTCTGTTAGATAACTGCGTTTTGGATTTAGAAGCAGATATTTCCCTGTGCTTACTGCTGTTTCTTCCATATGCCGGTAATGGGCTGAAAACGCCTGTTTTGGGACTCTGCAGAGAAAGTCTCTGCAGACTGCTGAATCCACACACGGGTTTAACTCTGGAAGTTGAGTGCACACATTGACAACCGTTCTGTTAGATAGCTGCGTTTTGGATTTAGAAGCAGATATTTCCCTGTGCTTACTGCTGTTTCTTCCCTATGCCGGTAATGGGCTGAAAACGCCTGTTTTGGGACTCTGCAGAGAAAGTCTCTGCAGACTGCTGAATCCACACACGGGTTTAACTCTGGAAGTTGAGTGCACACATTGACAACCGTTCTGTTAGATAGCTGCGTTTTGGATTTAGAAGCAGATATTTCCCTGTGCTTACTGCTGTTTCTTCCCTATGCCGGTAATGGGCTGAAAACGCCTGTTTTGGGACTCTGCAGAGAAAGTCTCTGCAGACTGCTGAATCCACACACGGGTTTAACTCTGGAAGTTGAGTGCACACATTGACAACCGTTCTGTTCGATAGCTGCGTTTTGGATTTAGAAGCAGATATTTCCCTGTGCTTACTGCTGTTTCTTCCATATGCCGGTAATGGGCTGAAAACGCCTGTTTGGGGACTCTGCAGAGAAAGTCTCTGCAGACTGCTGAATCCACACACGGGTTTAACTCTGGAAGTTGAGTGCACACATTGACAACCGTTCTGTTAGATAGCTGCGTTTTGGATTTAGAAGCAGATATTTCCCTGTGCTTACTGCTGTTTCTTCCATATGCCGGTAATGGGCTGAAAACGCCTGTTTTGGGACTCTGCAGAGAAAGTCTCTGCAGACTGCTGAATCCACACACGGGTTTAACTCTGGAAGTTGAGTGCACACATTGACAACCGTTCTGTTAGATAGCTGCGTTTTGGATTTAGAAGCAGATATTTCCCTGTGCTTACTGCTGTTTCTTCCATATGCCGGTAATGGGCTGAAAACGCCTGTTTTGGGACTCTGCAGAGAAAGTCTCTGCAGACTGCTGAATCCACACACGGGTTTAACTCTGGAAGTTGAGTGCACACATTGACAACCGTTCTGTTAGATAGCTGCGTTTTGGATTTAGAAGCAGATATTTCCCTGTGCTTACTGCTGTTTCTTCCATATGCCGGTAATGGGCTGAAAACGCCTGTTTTGGGACTCTGCAGAGAAAGTCTCTGCAGACTGCTGAATCCACACACGGGTTTAACTCTGGAAGTTGAGTGCACACATTGACAACCGTTCTGTTCGATAGCTGCGTTTTGGATTTAGAAGCAGATATTTCCCTGTGCTTACTGCTGTTTCTTCCATATGCCGGTAATGGGCTGAAAACGCCTGTTTTGGGACTCTGCAGAGAAAGTCTCTGCAGACTGCTGAATCCACACACGGGTTTAACTCTGGAAGTTGAGTGCACACATTGACAACCGTTCTGTTAGATAGCTGCGTTTTGGATTTAGAAGCAGATATTTCCCTGTGCTTACTGCTGTTTCTTCCATATGCCGGTAATGGGCTGAAAACGATTGTTTTGGGACTCTGCAGAGAAAGCCTCTGCAGACTGCTGAATCCACACACGGGTTTAACTCTGGAAGTTGAGTGCACACATTGACAACCGTTCTGTTAGATAGCTGCGTTTTGGATTTAGAATCAGATATTTCCCTGTGCTTACTGCTGTTTCTTCCATATGCCGGTAATGGGCTGAAAACGCCTGTTTTGGGACTCTGCAGAGAAAGTCTCTGCAGACTGCTGAATCCACACACGGGTTTAACTCTGGAAGTTGAGTGCACACATTGACAACCGTTCTGTTAGATAGCTGCGTTTTGGATTTAGAAGCAGATATTTCCCTGTGCTTACTGCTGTTTCTTCCATATGCCGGTAATGGGCTGAAAACGCCTGTTTGGGGACTCTGCAGAGAAAGTCTCTGCAGACTGCTGAATCCACACACGGGTTTAACTCTGGAAGTTGAGTGCACACATTGACAACCGTTCTGTTAGATAGCTGCGTTTTGGATTTAGAAGCAGATATTTCCCTGTGGTTACTGCTGTTTCTTCCATATGCCGGTAATGGGCTGAAAACGCCTGTTTTGGGACTCTGCAGAGAAAGTCTCTGCAGACTGCTGAATCCACACACGGGTTTAACTCTGGAAGTTGAGTGCACACATTGACAACCGTTCTGTTAGATAGCTGCGTTTTGGATTTAGAAGCAGATATTTCCCTGTGCTTACTGCTGTTTCTTCCATATGCCGGTAATGGGCTGAAAACGCCTGTTTTGGGACTCTGCAGAGAAAGTCTCTGCAGACTGCTGAATCCACACACGGGTTTAACTCTGGAAGTTGAGTGCACACATTGACAACCGTTCTGTTCGATAGCTGCGTTTTGGATTTAGAAGCAGATATTTCCCTGTGCTTACTGCTGTTTCTTCCATATGCCGGTAATGGGCTGAAAAGGCCTGTTTTGGGACTCTGCAGAGAAAGTCTCTGCAGACTGCTGAATCCACACACGGGTTTAACTCTGGAAGTTGAGTGCACACATTGACAACCGTTCTGTTAGATAGCTGCGTTTTGGATTTAGAAGCAGATATTTCCCTGTGCTTACTGCTGTTTCTTCCATATGCCGGTAATGGGCTGAAAACGCCTGTTTTGGGACTCTGCAGAGAAAGTCTCTGCAGACTGCTGAATCCACACACGGGTTTAACTCTGGAAGTTGAGTGCACACATTGACAACCGTTCTGTTAGATAGCTGCGTTTTGGATTTAGAAGCAGATATTTCCCTGTGCTTACTGCTGTTTCTTCCATATGCCGGTAATGGGCTGAAAACGCCTGTTTTGGGACTCTGCAGAGAAAGTCTCTGCAGACTGCTGAATCCACACACGGGTTTAACTCTGGAAGTTGAGTGCACACATTGACAACCGTTCTGTTAGATAGCTGCGTTTTGGATTTAGAAGCAGATATTTCCCTGTGCTTACTGCTGTTTCTTCCATATGCCGGTAATGGGCTGAAGACGCCTGTTTGGGGACTCTGCAGAGAAAGTCTCTGCAGACTGCTGAATCCACACACGGGTTTAACTCTGGAAGTTGAGTGCACACATTGACAACCGTTCTGTTAGATAGCTGCGTTTTGGATTTAGAAGCAGATATTTCCCTGTGCTTACTGCTGTTTCTTCCATATGCCGGTAATGGGCTGAAAACGCCTGTTTTGGGACTCTGCAGAGAAAGTCTCTGCAGACTGCTGAATCCACACACGGGTTTAACTCTGGAAGTTGAGTGCACACATTGACAACCGTTCTGTTCGATAGCTGCGTTTTGGATTTAGAAGCAGATATTTCCCTGTGCTTACTGCTGTTTCTTCCATATGCCGGTAATGGGCTGAAAACGCCTGTTTTGGGACTCTGCAGAGAAAGTCTCTGCAGACTGCTGAATCCACACACGGGTTTAACTCTGGAAGTTGAGTGCACACATTGACAACCGTTCTGTTAGATAGCTGCGTTTTGGATTTAGAAGCAGATATTTCCCTGTGCTTACTGCTGTTTCTTCCATATGCCGGTAATGGGCTGAAAACGCCTGTTTTGGGACTCTGCAGAGAAAGTCTCTGCAGACTGCTGAATCCACACACGGGTTTAACTCTGGAAGTTGAGTGCACACATTGACAACCGTTCTGTTCGATAGCTGCGTTTTGGATTTAGAAGCAGATATTTCCCTGTGCTTACTGCTGTTTCTTCCATATGCCGGTAATGGGCTGAAAACGCCTGTTTTGGGACTCTGCAGAGAAAGTCTCTGCAGACTGCTGAATCCACACACGGGTTTAACTCTGGAAGTTGAGTGCACACATTGACAACCGTTCTGTTAGATAGCTGCGTTTTGGATTTAGAAGCAGATATTTCCCTGTGCTTACTGCTGTTTCTTCCATATGCCGGTAATGGGCTGAAAACGCCTGTTTTGGGACTCTGCAGAGAAAGTCTCTGCAGACTGCTGAATCCACACACGGGTTTAACTCTGGAAGTTGAGTGCACACATTGACAACCGTTCTGTTAGATAGCTGCGTTTTGGATTTAGAATCAGATATTTCCCTGTGCTTACTGCTGTTTCTTCCATATGCCGGTAATGGGCTGAAAACGCCTGTTTTGGGACTCTGCAGAGAAAGTCTCTGCAGACTGCTGAATCCACACACGGGTTTAACTCTGGAAGTTGAGTGCACACATTGACAACCGTTCTGTTAGATAGCTGCGTTTTGGATTTAGAAGCAGATATTTCCCTGTGCTTACTGCTCCTTCTTCCATATGCCGGTAATGGGCTGAAAACGCCTGTTGTGGGACTCTGCAGAGAAAGTGTTTGCAGACTGCTGAATCCACACACGGGTTTAACTCTGGAAGTTGAGTGCACACATTGACAACCGTTCTGTTAGATAGCTGCGTTTTGGATTTAGAAGCAGATAGTTCCCTGTGCTTACTTCTGTTTCTTCCATATGCCGGTAATGGGCTGAAAACGCCTGTTTTGGGACTCTGCAGAGAAAGTCTCTGCAGACTGCTGAATCCACACACGGGTTTAACTCTGGAAGTTGAGTGCACACATTGACAACCGTTCTGTTAGATAGCTGCGTTTTGGATTTAGAAGCAGATATTTCCCTGTGCTTACTGCTGTTTCTTCCATATGCCGGTAATGGGCTGAAAACGCCTGTTTTGGGACTCTGCAGAGAAAGTCTCTGCAGACTGCTGAATCCACACACGGGTTTAACTCTGGAAGTTGAGTGCACACATTGACAACCGTTCTGTTAGAAAGCTGCGTTTTGGATTTAGAAGCAGATATTTCCCTGTGCTTACTGCTGTTTCTTCCATATGCCGGTAATGGGCTGAAAACGCCTGTTTTGGGACTCTGCAGAGAAAGTCTCTGCAGGCTGCTGAATCCACACACGGATTTAACTCTGGAAGTTGAGTGCACACATTGACAACCGTTCTGTTAGATAGCTGCGTTTTGGATTTAGAAGCAGATATTTCCCTGTGCTTACTGCTGTTTCTTCCATATGCCGGTAATGGGCTGAAAACGCCTGTTTTGGGACTCTGCAGAGAAAGTCTCTGCAGACTGCTGAATCCACACACGGGTTTAACTCTGGAAGTTGAGTGCACACATTGACAACCGTTCTGTTAGATAGCTGCGTTTTGGATTTAGAAGCAGATATTTCCCTGTGCTTACTGCTGCTTCTTCCATATGCCGGTAATGGGCTGAAAACGCCTGTTGTGGGACTCTGCAGAGAAAGTGTTTGCAGACTGCTGAATCCACACACGGGTTTAACTCTGGAAGTTGAGTGCACACATTGACAACCGTTCTGTTAGATAGCTGCGTTTTGGATTTAGAAGCAGATATTTCCCTGTGCTTACTGCTGTTTCTTCCATATGCCGGTAATGGGCTGAAAACGCCTGTTTTGGGACTCTGCAGAGAATGTCTCTGCAGACTGCTGAATCCACACACGGGTTTAACTCTGGAAGTTGAGTGCACACATTGACAACCGTTCTGTTAGATAGCTGCGTTTTGGATTTAGAAGCAGATATTTCCCTGTGCTTACTGCTGTTTCTTCCATATGCCGGTAATGGGCTGAAAACGCCTGTTTTGGGACTCTGCAGAGAAAGTGTTTGCAGACTGCTGAATCCACACATGGGTTTAACTCTGGAAGTTGAGTGCACACATTGACAACCGTTCTGTTAGATAGCTGCGTTTTGGATTTAGAAGCAGATTTTCCCTCTGCTTACTGCTGCTTCTTCCATATGCCGGTAATGGGCTGAAAACGCCTGTTTTGGGACTCTGCAGAGAAAGTGTTTGCAGACTGCTGAATCCACACACCGGTTTAACTCTGGAAGTTGAGTGCACACATTGGCAACCGTTCTGTTAGATAGCTGCGTTTTGGATTTAGAAGCAGATATTTCCCTGTGCTTACTGCTGTTTCTTCCATATGCCGGTAATGGGCTGAAAACGCCTGTTTTGGGACTCTGCAGAGAAAGTCTCTGCAGACTGCTGAATCCACACACGGGTTTAACTCTGGAAGTTGAGTGCACACGTTGACAACCGTTCTGTTAGATAGCTGCGTTTTGGATTTAGAAGCAGATATTTCCCTGTGCTTACTGCTGTTTCTTCCATATGCCGGTAATGGGCTGAAAACGCCTGTTTTGGGACTCTGCAGAGAAAGTCTCTGCAGACTGCTGAATCCACACACGGGTTTAACTCTGGAAGTTGAGTGCACACATTGACAACCGTTCTGTTAGATAGCAGCGTTTTGGATTTAGAAGCAGATATTTCCCTGTGCTTACTGCTGTTTCTTCCATAAGCCGGTAATGGGCTGAAAACGCCTGTTTTGGGACTCTGCAGAGAAAGTCTCTGCAGACTGCTGAATCCACACACGGGTTTAACTCTGGAAGTTGAGTGCACACATTGACAACCGTTCTGTTAGATAGCTGCGTTTTGGATTTAGAATCAGATATTTCCCTGTGCTTACTGCTGTTTCTTCCATATGCCGGTAATGGGCTGAAAACGCCTGTTTTGGGACTCTGCAGAGAAAGTCTCTGCAGACTGCTGAATCCACACACGGGTTTAACTCTGGAAGTTGAGTGCACACATTGACAACCGTTCTGTTAGATAGCTGCGTTTTGGATTTAGAAGCAGATATTTCCCTGTGCTTACTGCTGTTTCTTCCATATGCCGGTAATGGGCTGAAGACGCCTGTTTTGGGACTCTGCAGAGAAAGTCTCTGCAGACTGCTGAATCCACACACGGGTTTAACTCTGGAAGTTGAGTGCACACATTGACAACCGTTCTGTTAGATAGCTGCGTTTTGGATTTAGAAGCAGATATTTCCCTGTGCTTACTGCTGTTTCTTCCATATGCCGGTAATGGGCTGAAAACGCCTGTTTTGGGACTCTGCAGAGAAAGTCTCTGCAGACTGCTGAATCCACACACGGGTTTAACTCTGGAAGTTGAGTGCACACATTGACAACCGTTCTGTTAGATAGCTGCGTTTTGGATTTAGAAGCAGATATTTCCCTGGGCTTACTGCTGTTTCTTCCATATGCCGGTAATGGGCTGAAAACGCCTGTTTTGGGACTCTGCAGAGAAAGTCTCTGCAGACTGCTGAATCCACACACGGGTTTACCTCTGGAAGTTGAGTGCACACATTGACAACCGTTCTGTTAGGTAGCTGCGTTTTGGATTTAGAAGCAGATATTTCCCTGTGCTTACTGCTGTTTCTTCCCTATGCCGGTAATGGGCTGAAAACGCCTGTTTGGGGACTCTGCAGAGAAAGTCTCTGCAGACTGCTGAATCCACACACGGGTTTAACTCTGGAAGTTGAGTGCACACATTGACAACCGTTCTGTTAGATAGCTGCGTTTTGGATTTAGAAGCAGATATTTCCCTGTGCTTACTGCTGTTTCTTCCATATGCCGGTAATGGGCTGAAAACGCCTGTTTGGGGACTCTGCAGAGAAAGTCTCTGCAGACTGCTGAATCCACACACGGGTTTAACTCTGGAAGTTGAGTGCACACATTGACAACCGTTCTGTTAGATAGCTGCGTTTTGGATTTAGAAGCAGATATTTCCCTGTGCTTACTGCTGTTTCTTCCATATGCCGGTAATGGGCTGAAAACGCCTGTTTTGGGACTCTGCAGAGAAAGTCTCTGCAGACTGCTGAATCCACACACGGGTTTAACTCTGGAAGTTGAGTGCACACATTGACAACCGTTCTGTTAGATAGCTCCGTTTTGGATTTAGAAGCAGATATTTCCCTGGGCTTACTGCTGTTTCTTCCATATGCCGGTAATGGGCTGAAAACGCCTGTTTTGGGACTCTGCAGAGAAAGTCTCTGCAGACTGCTGAATCCACACACGGGTTTAACTCTGGAAGTTGAGTGCACACATTGACAACCGTTCTGTTAGATAGCTGCGTTTTGGATTTAGAAGCAGATATTTCCCTGTGCTTACTGCTGTTTCTTCCATATGCCGGTAATGGGCTGAAAACGCCTGTTTGGGGACTCTGCAGAGAAAGTCTCTGCAGACTGCTGAATCCACACACGGGTTTAACTCTGGAAGTTGAGTGCACACATTGACAACCGTTCTGTTAGATAGCTGCGTTTTGGATTTAGAAGCAGATATTTCCCTGTGCTTACTGCTGTTTCTTCCCTATGCCGGTAATGGGCTGAAAACGCCTGTTTTGGGACTCTGCAGAGAAAGTCTCTGCAGACTGCTGAATCCACACACGGGTTTAACTCTGGAAGTTGAGTGCACACATTGACAACCGTTCTGTTCGATAGCTGCGTTTTGGATTTAGAAGCAGATATTTCCCTGTGCTTACTGCTGTTTCTTCCATATGCCGGTAATGGGCTGAAAACGCCTGTTTTGGGACTCTGCAGAGAAAGTCTCTGCAGACTGCTGAATCCACACACGGGTTTAACTCTGGAAGTTGAGTGCACACATTGACAACCGTTCTGTTAGATAGCTGCGTTTTGGATTTAGAAGCAGATATTTCCCTGTGCTTACTGCTGTTTCTTCCATATGCCGGTAATGGGCTGAAAACGCCTGTTTTGGGACTCTGCAGAGAAAGTCTCTGCAGACTGCTGAATCCACACACGGGTTTAACTCTGGAAGTTGAGTGCACACATTGACAACCGTTCTGTTAGATAGCTGCGTTTTGGATTTAGAAGCAGATATTTCCCTGTGCTTACTGCTGTTTCTTCCATATGCCGGTAATGGGCTGAAAACGCCTGTTTTGGGACTCTGCAGAGAAAGTCTCTGCAGACTGCTGAATCCACACACGGGTTTAACTCTGGAAGTTGAGTGCACACATTGACAACCGTTCTGTTAGATAGCTGCGTTTTGGATTTAGAAGCAGATATTTCCCTGTGCTTACTGCTGTTTCTTCCATATGCCGGTAATGGGCTGAAAACGCCTGTTTTGGGACTCTGCAGAGAAAGTCTCTGCAGACTGCTGAATCCACACACGGGTTTAACTCTGGAAGTTGAGTGCACACATTGACAACCGTTCTGTTAGATAGCTGCGTTTTGGATTTAGAAGCAGATATTTCCCTGGGCTTACTGCTGTTTCTTCCATATGCCGGTAATGGGCTGAAAACGCCTGTTTTGGGACTCTGCAGAGAAAGTCTCTGCAGACTGCTGAATCCACACACGGGTTTAACTCTGGAAGTTGAGTGCACACATTGACAACCGTTCTGTTAGATAGCTGCGTTTTGGATTTAGAAGCAGATATTTCCCTGTGCTTACTGCTGTTTCTTCCATATGCCGGTAATGGGCTGAAAACGCCTGTTTTGGGACTCTGCAGAGAAAGTCTCTGCAGACTGCTGAATCCACACACGGGTTTAACTCTGGAAGTTGAGTGCACACATTGACAACCGTTCTGTTAGATAGCTGCGTTTTGGATTTAGAAGCAGATATTTCCCTGGGCTTACTGCTGTTTCTTCCATATGCCGGTAATGGGCTGAAAACGCCTGTTTTGGGACTCTGCAGAGAAAGTCTCTGCAGACTGCTGAATCCACACACGGGTTTAACTCTGGAAGTTGAGTGCACACATTGACAACCGTTCTGTTAGATAGCTGCGTTTTGGATTTAGAAGCAGATATTTCCCTGTGCTTACTGCTGTTTCTTCCATATGCCGGTAATGGGCTGAAAACGCCTGTTTTGGGACTCTGCAGAGAAAGTCTCTGCAGACTGCTGAATCCACACACGGGTTTAACTCTGGAAGTTGAGTGCACACATTGACAACCGTTCTGTTAGATAGCTGCGTTTTGGATTTAGAAGCAGATATTTCCCTGTGCTTACTGCTGTTTCTTCCATATGCCGGTAATGGGCTGAAAACGCCTGTTTTGGGACTCTGCAGAGAAAGTCTCTGCAGACTGCTGAATCCACACACGGGTTTAACTCTGGAAGTTGAGTGCACACATTGACAACCGTTCTGTTAGATAGCTGCGTTTTGGATTTAGAAGCAGATATTTCCCTGTGCTTACTGCTGTTTCTTCCATATGCCGGTAATGGGCTGAAAACGCCTGTTTTGGGACTCTGCAGAGAAAGTCTCTGCAGACTGCTGAATCCACACACGGGTTTAACTCTGGAAGTTGAGTGCACACATTGACAACCGTTCTGTTAGATAGCTGCGTTTTGGATTTAGAAGCAGATATTTCCCTGTGCTTACTGCTGTTTCTTCCATATGCCGGTAATGGGCTGAAAACGCCTGTTTTGGGACTCTGCAGAGAAAGTCTCTGCAGACTGCTGAATCCACACACGGGTTTAACTCTGGAAGTTGAGTGCACACATTGACAACCGTTCTGTTAGATAGCTGCGTTTTGGATTTAGAAGCAGATATTTCCCTGTGCTTACTGCTGTTTCTTCCATATGCCGGTAATGGGCTGAAAACGCCTGTTTTGGGACTCTGCAGAGAAAGTCTCTGCAGACTGCTGAATCCACACACGGGTTTAACTCTGGAAGTTGAGTGCACACATTGACAACCGTTCTGTTAGATAGCTGCGTTTTGGATTTAGAAGCAGATATTTCCCTGTGCTTACTGCTGTTTCTTCCACATGCCGGTAATGGGCTGAAAATGCTTGTTTTGGGACTCTGCAGAGAAAGTCTCTGCAGACTGCTGAATCCACACACGGGTTTAACTCTGGAAGTTGAGTGCACACATTGACAACCGTTCTGTTAGATAGCTGCGTTTTGGATTTAGAAGCAGATATTTCCCTGTGCTTACTGCTGTTTCTTCCATATGCCGGTAATGGGCTGAAAACGCCTGTTTTGGGACTCTGCAGAGAAAGTCTCTGCAGACTGCTGAATCCACACACGGGTTTAACTCTGGAAGTTGAGTGCACACATTGACAACCGTTCTGTTAGATAGCTGCGTTTTGGATTTAGAAGCAGATATTTCCCTGTGCTTACTGCTGCTTCTTCCATATGCCGGTAATGGGCTGAAAACGCCTGTTTTGGGACTCTGCAGAGAAAGTGTTTGCAGACTGCTGAATCCACACACGGGTTTAACTCTGGAAGTTGAGTGCACACATTGACAACCGTTCTGTTAGATAGCTGCGTTTTGGATTTAGAAGCAGATATTTCCCTGTGCTTACTGCTGTTTCTTCCATATGCCGGTAATGCGCTGAAAACGCCTGTTTTGGGACTCTGCAGAGAAAGTGTTTGCAGACTGCTGAATCCACACACGGGTTTAACTCTGGAAGTTGAGTGCACACATTGACAACCGTTCTGTTAGGTAGCTGCGTTTTGGATTTAGAAGCAGATATTTCCCTGTGCTTACTGCTGTTTCTTCCCTATGCCGGTAATGGACTGAAAACGCCTGTTTTGGGACTCTGCAGAGAAAGTCTCTGCAGACTGCTGAATCCACACACGGGTTTAACTCTGGAAGTTGAGTGCACACATTGACAACCGTTCTGTTAGATAGCTGCGTTTTGGATTTAGAAGCAGATATTTCCCTGTGCTTACTGCTGTTTCTTCCATATGCCGGTAATGGGCTGAAAACGCCTGTTTTGGGACTCTGCAGAGAAAGTCTCTGCAGACTGCTGAATCCACACACGGGTTTAACTCTGGAAGTTGAGTGCACACATTGACAACCGTTCTGTTAGATAGCTGCGTTTTGGATTTAGAAGCAGATATTTCCCTGTGCTTACTGCTGTTTCTTCCATATGCCGGTAATGGGCTGAAAACGCCTGTTTTGGGACTCTGCAGAGAAAGTCTCTGCAGACTGCTGAATCCACACACGGGTTTAACTCTGGAAGTTGAGTGCACACATTGACAACCGTTCTGTTCGATAGCTGCGTTTTGGATTTAGAAGCAGATATTTCCCTGTGCTTACTGCTGTTTCTTCCATATGCCGGTAATGGGCTGAAAACGCCTGTTTTGGGACTCTGCAGAGAAAGTCTCTGCAGACTGCTGAATCCACACACGGGTTTAACTCTGGAAGTTGAGTGCACACATTGACAACCGTTCTGTTAGGTAGCTGCGTTTTGGATTTAGAAGCAGATATTTCCCTGTGCTTACTGCTGTTTCTTCCCTATGCCGGTAATGGACTGAAAACGCCTGTTTTGGGACTCTGCAGAGAAAGTCTCTGCAGACTGCTGAATCCACACACGGGTTTAACTCTGGAAGTTGAGTGCACACATTGACAACCGTTCTGTTAGATAGCTGCGTTTTGGATTTAGAAGCAGATATTTCCCTGTGCTTACTGCTGTTTCTTCCATATGCCGGTAATGGGCTGAAAACGCCTGTTTTGGGACTCTGCAGAGAAAGTCTCTGCAGACTGCTGAATCCACACACGGGTTTAACTCTGGAAGTTGAGTGCACACATTGACAACCGTTCTGTTAGATAGCTGCGTTTTGGATTTAGAAGCAGATATTTCCCTGTGCTTACTGCTGTTTCTTCCATATGCCGGTAATGGGCTGAAAACGCCTGTTTTGGGACTCTGCAGAGAAAGTCTCTGCAGACTGCTGAATCCACACACGGGTTTAACTCTGGAAGTTGAGTGCACACATTGACAACCGTTCTGTTCGATAGCTGCGTTTTGGATTTAGAAGCAGATATTTCCCTGTGCTTACTGCTGTTTCTTCCATATGCCGGTAATGGGCTGAAAACGCCTGTTTTGGGACTCTGCAGAGAAAGTCTCTGCAGACTGCTGAATCCACACACGGGTTTAACTCTGGAAGTTGAGTGCACACATTGACAACCGTTCTGTTCGATAGCTGCGTTTTGGATTTAGAAGCAGATATTTCCCTGTGCTTACTGCTGTTTCTTCCATATGCCGGTAATGGGCTGAAAACGCCTGTTTTGGGACTCTGCAGAGAAAGTCTCTGCAGACTGCTGAATCCACACACGGGTTTAACTCTGGAAGTTGAGTGCACACATTGACACCCGTTCTGTTAGATAGCTGCGTTTTGGATTTAGAAGCAGATATTTCCCTGTGCTTACTGCTGTTTCTTCCATATGCCGGTAATGGGCTGAAAACGCCTGTTTTGGGACTCTGCAGAGAAAGTCTCTGCAGACTGCTGAATCCACACACGGGTTTAACTCTGGAAGTTGAGTGCACACATTGACAACCGTTCTGTTAGATAGCTGCGTTTTGGATTTAGAAGCAGATATTTCCCTGTGCTTACTGCTGCTTCTTCCATATGCCGGTAATGGGCTGAAAACGCCTGTTTTGGGACTCTGCAGAGAAAGTGTTTGCAGACTGCTGAATCCACACACGGGTTTAACTCTGGAAGTTGAGTGCACACATTGACAACCGTTCTGTTAGATAGCTGCGTTTTGGATTTAGAAGCAGATATTTCCCTGTGCTTACTGCTGTTTCTTCCATATGCCGGTAATGGGCTGAAAACGCCTGTTTTGGGACTCTGCAGAGAAAGTCTCTGCAGACTGCTGAATCCACACACGGGTTTAACTCTGGAAGTTGAGTGCACACATTGACAACCGTTCTGTTAGGTAGCTGCGTTTTGGATTTAGAAGCAGATATTTCCCTGTGCTTACTGCTGTTTCTTCCCTATGCCGGTAATGGACTGAAAACGCCTGTTTTGGGACTCTGCAGAGAAAGTCTCTGCAGACTGCTGAATCCACACACGGGTTTAACTCTGGAAGTTGAGTGCACACATTGACAACCGTTCTGTTAGATAGCTGCGTTTTGGATTTAGAAGCAGATATTTCCCTGTGCTTACTGCTGTTTCTTCCATATGCCGGTAATGGGCTGAAAACGCCTGTTTTGGGACTCTGCAGAGAAAGTCTCTGCAGACTGCCGAATCCACACACGGGTTTAACTCTGGAAGTTGAGTGCACACATTGACAACCGTTCTGTTCGATAGCTGCGTTTTGGATTTAGAAGCAGATATTTCCCTGTGCTTACTGCTGTTTCTTCCATATGCCGGTAATGGGCTGAAAACGCCTGTTTTGGGACTCTGCAGAGAAAGTCTCTGCAGACTGCTGAATCCACACACGGGTTTAACTCTGGAAGTTGAGTGCACACATTGACAACCGTTCTGTTAGATAGCTGCGTTTTGGATTTAGAAGCAGATATTTCCCTGTGCTTACTGCTGTTTCTTCCATATGCCGGTAATGGGCTGAAAACGCCTGTTTTGGGACTCTGCAGAGAAAGTCTCTGCAGACTGCTGAATCCACACACGGGTTTAACTCTGGAAGTTGAGTGCACACATTGACAACCGTTCTGTTAGATAGCTGCGTTTTGGATTTAGAAGCAGATATTTCCCTGTGCTTACTGCTGTTTCTTCCATATGCCGGTAATGGGCTGAAAACGCCTGTTTTGGGACTCTGCAGAGAAAGTCTCTGCAGACTGCTGAATCCACACACGGGTTTAACTCTGGAAGTTGAGTGCACACATTGACAACCGTTCTGTTAGATAGCTGCGTTTTGGATTTAGAAGCAGATATTTCCCTGGGCTTACTGCTGTTTCTTCCATATGCCGGTAATGGGCTGAAAACGCCTGTTTTGGGACTCTGCAGAGAAAGTCTCTGCAGACTGCTGAATCCACACACGGGTTTAACTCTGGAAGTTGAGTGCACACATTGACAACCGTTCTGTTAGATAGCTGCGTTTTGGATTTAGAAGCAGATATTTCCCTGTGCTTACTGCTGTTTCTTCCATATGCCGGTAATGGGCTGAAAACGCCTGTTTTGGGACTCTGCAGAGAAAGTCTCTGCAGACTGCTGAATCCACACACGGGTTTAACTCTGGAAGTTGAGTGCACACATTGACAACCGTTCTGTTAGATAGCTGCGTTTTGGATTTAGAAGCAGATATTTCCCTGTGCTTACTGCTGTTTCTTCCATATGCCGGTAATGGGCTGAAGACGCCTGTTTGGGGACTCTGCAGAGAAAGTCTCTGCAGACTGCTGAATCCACACACGGGTTTAACTCTGGAAGTTGAGTGCACACATTGACAACCGTTCTGTTAGATAGCTGCGTTTTGGATTTAGAATCAGATATTTCCCTGTGCTTACTGCTGTTTCTTCCATATGCCGGTAATGGGCTGAAAACGCCTGTTTTGGGACTCTGCAGAGAAAGTCTCTGCAGACTGCTGAATCCACACACGGGTTTAACTCTGGAAGTTGAGTGCACACATTGACAACCGTTCTGTTAGATAGCTGCGTTTTGGATTTAGAAGCAGATATTTCCCTGTGCTTACTGCTGTTTCTTCCATATGCCGGTAATGGGCTGAAGACGCCTGTTTGGGGACTCTGCAGAGAAAGTCTCTGCAGACTGCTGAATCCACACACGGGTTTAACTCTGGAAGTTGAGTGCACACATTGACAACCGTTCTGTTCGATAGCTGCGTTTTGGATTTAGAAGCAGATATTTCCCTGTGCTTACTGCTGTTTCTTCCATATGCCGGTAATGGGCTGAAAACGCCTGTTTTGGGACTCTGCAGAGAAAGTCTCTGCAGACTGCTGAATCCACACACGGGTTTAACTCTGGAAGTTGAGTGCACACATTGACAACCGTTCTGTTAGATAGCTGCGTTTTGGATTTAGAAGCAGATATTTCCCTGTGCTTACTGCTGTTTCTTCCATATGCCGGTAATGGGCTGAAAACGCCTGTTTTGGGACTCTGCAGAGAAAGTCTCTGCAGACTGCTGAATCCACACACGGGTTTAACTCTGAAAGTTGAGTGCACACATTGACAACCGTTCTGTTAGATAGCTGCGTTTTGGATTTAGAATCAGATATTTCCCTGTGCTTACTGCTGTTTCTTCCATATGCCGGTAATGGGCTGAAAACGCCTGTTTTGGGACTCTGCAGAGAAAGTCTCTGCAGACTGCTGAATCCACACACGGGTTTAACTCTGGAAGTTGAGTGCACACATTGACAACCGTTCTGTTAGATAGCTGCGTTTTGGATTTAGAAGCAGATATTTCCCTGTGCTTACTGCTCCTTCTTCCATATGCCGGTAATGGGCTGAAAACGCCTGTTGTGGGACTCTGCAGAGAAAGTGTTTGCAGACTGCTGAATCCACACACGGGTTTAACTCTGGAAGTTGAGTGCACACATTGACAACCGTTCTGTTAGATAGCTGCGTTTTGGATTTAGAAGCAGATAGTTCCCTGTGCTTACTTCTGTTTCTTCCATATGCCGGTAATGGGCTGAAAACGCCTGTTTTGGGACTCTGCAGAGAAAGTCTCTGCAGACTGCTGAATCCACACACGGGTTTAACTCTGGAAGTTGAGTGCACACATTGACAACCGTTCTGTTAGATAGCTGCGTTTTGGATTTAGAAGCAGATATTTCCCTGTGCTTACTGCTGTTTCTTCCATATGCCGGTAATGGGCTGAAAACGCCTGTTTTGGGACTCTGCAGAGAAAGTCTCTGCAGACTGCTGAATCCACACACGGGTTTAACTCTGGAAGTTGAGTGCACACATTGACAACCGTTCTGTTAGATAGCTGCGTTTTGGATTTAGAAGCAGATATTTCCCTGTGCTTACTGCTGTTTCTTCCATATGCCGGTAATGGGCTGAAAACGCCTGTTTTGGGACTCTGCAGAGAAAGTCTCTGCAGGCTGCTGAATCCACACACGGATTTAACTCTGGAAGTTGAGTGCACACATTGACAACCGTTCTGTTAGATAGCTGCGTTTTGGATTTAGAAGCAGATATTTCCCTGTGCTTACTGCTGTTTCTTCCATATGCCGGTAATGGGCTGAAAACGCCTGTTTTGGGACTCTGCAGAGAAAGTCTCTGCAGACTGCTGAATCCACACACGGGTTTAACTCTGGAAGTTGAGTGCACACATTGACAACCGTTCTGTTAGATAGCTGCGTTTTGGATTTAGAAGCAGATATTTCCCTGTGCTTACTGCTGCTTCTTCCATATGCCGGTAATGGGCTGAAAACGCCTGTTGTGGGACTCTGCAGAGAAAGTGTTTGCAGACTGCTGAATCCACACACGGGTTTAACTCTGGAAGTTGAGTGCACACATTGACAACCGTTCTGTTAGATAGCTGCGTTTTGGATTTAGAAGCAGATATTTCCCTGTGCTTACTGCTGTTTCTTCCATATGCCGGTAATGGGCTGAAAACGCCTGTTTTGGGACTCTGCAGAGAAAGTCTCTGCAGACTGCTGAATCCACACACGGGTTTAACTCTGGAAGTTGAGTGCACACATTGACAACCGTTCTGTTAGATAGCTGCGTTTTGGATTTAGAAGCAGATATTTCCCTGTGCTTACTGCTGTTTCTTCCATATGCCGGTAATGGGCTGAAAACGCCTGTTTTGGGACTCTGCAGAGAAAGTGTTTGCAGACTGCTGAATCCACACATGGGTTTAACTCTGGAAGTTGAGTGCACACATTGACAACCGTTCTGTTAGATAGCTGCGTTTTGGATTTAGAAGCAGATTTTCCCTCTGCTTACTGCTGCTTCTTCCATATGCCGGTAATGGGCTGAAAACGCCTGTTTTGGGACTCTGCAGAGAAAGTGTTTGCAGACTGCTGAATCCACACACCGGTTTAACTCTGGAAGTTGAGTGCACACATTGGCAACCGTTCTGTTAGATAGCTGCGTTTTGGATTTAGAAGCAGATATTTCCCTGTGCTTACTGCTGTTTCTTCCATATGCCGGTAATGGGCTGAAAACGCCTGTTTTGGGACTCTGCAGAGAAAGTCTCTGCAGACTGCTGAATCCACACACGGGTTTAACTCTGGAAGTTGAGTGCACACATTGACAACCGTTCTGTTAGATAGCAGCGTTTTGGATTTAGAAGCAGATATTTCCCTGTGCTTACTGCTGTTTCTTCCATAAGCCGGTAATGGGCTGAAAACGCCTGTTTTGGGACTCTGCAGAGAAAGTCTCTGCAGGCTGCCGAATCCACACACGGGTTTAACTCTGGAAGTTGAGTGCACCCATTGACAACCGTTCTGTTAGATAGCTGCGTTTTGGATTTAGAAGCAGATATTTCCCTGTGCTTACTGCTGTTTCTTCCATATGCCGGTAATGGGCTGAAAACGCCTGTTTTGGGACTCTGCAGAGAAAGTCTCTGCAGACTGCTGAATCCACACACGGGTTTAACTCTGGAAGTTGAGTGCACACATTGACAACCATTCTGTTAGATAGCTGCGTTTTGGATTTAGAAGCAGATATTTCCCTGTGCTTACTGCTCCTTCTTCCATATGCCGGTAATGGGCTGAAAACGCCTGTTGTGGGACTCTGCAGAGAAAGTGTTTGCAGACTGCTGAATCCACACACGGGTTTAACTCTGGAAGTTGAGTGCACACATTGACAACCGTTCTGTTAGATAGCTGCGTTTTGGATTTAGAAGCAGATAGTTCCCTGTGCTTACTTCTGTTTCTTCCATATGCCGGTAATGGGCTGAAAACGCCTGTTTTGGGACTCTGCAGAGAAAGTCTCTGCAGACTGCTGAATCCACACACGGGTTTAACTCTGGAAGTTGAGTGCACACATTGACAACCGTTCTGTTAGATAGCTGCGTTTTGGATTTAGAAGCAGATATTTCCCTGTGCTTACTGCTGTTTCTTCCATATGCCGGTAATGGGCTGAAAACGCCTGTTTTGGGACTCTGCAGAGAAAGTCTCTGCAGACTGCTGAATCCACACACGGGTTTAACTCTGGAAGTTGAGTGCACACATTGACAACCGTTCTGTTAGATAGCTGCGTTTTGGATTTAGAAGCAGATATTTCCCTGTGCTTACTGCTGTTTCTTCCATATGCCGGTAATGTGCTGAAAACGCCTGTTTTGGGACTCTGCAGAGAAAGTCTCTGCAGACTGCTGAATCCACACACGGGTTTAACTCTGGAAGTTGAGTGCACACATTGACAACCGTTCTGTTCGATAGCTGCGTTTTGGATTTAGAAGCAGATATTTCCCTGTGCTTACTGCTGCTTCTTCCATATGCCGGTAATGGGCTGAAAACGCCTGTTTTGGGACTCTGCAGAGAAAGTGTTTGCAGACTGCTGAATCCACACACGGGTTTAACTCTGGAAGCTGAGTGCACACATTGACAACCGTTCTGTTAGATAGCTGCGTTTTGGATTTAGAAGCAGATATTTCCCTGTGCTTACTGCTGTTTCTTCCATATGCCGGTAATGGGCTGAAAACGCCTGTTTTGGGACTCTGCAGAGAAAGTCTCTGCAGACTGCTGAATCCACACACGGGTTTAACTCTGGAAGTTGAGTGCACACATTGACAACCGTTCTGTTCGATAGCTGCGTTTTGGATTTAGAAGCAGATATTTCCCTGTGCTTACTGCTGCTTCTTCCATATGCCGGTAATGGGCTGAAAACGCCTGTTTTGGGACTCTGCAGAGAAAGTGTTTGCAGACTGCTGAATCCACACACGGGTTTAACTCTGGAAGCTGAGTGCACACATTGACAACCGTTCTGTTAGATAGCTGCGTTTTGGATTTAGAAGCAGATATTTCCCTGTGCTTACTGCTGTTTCTTCCATATGCCGGTAATGGGCTGAAAACGCCTGTTTTGGGACTCTGCAGAGAAAGTCTCTGCAGACTGCTGAATCCACACACGGGTTTAACTCTGGAAGTTGAGTGCACACATTGACAACCGTTCTGTTAGATAGCTGCGTTTTGGATTTAGAAGCAGATATTTCCCTGGGCTTACTGCTGTTTCTTCCATATGCCGGTAATGGGCTGAAAACGCCTGTTTTGGGACTCTGCAGAGAAAGTCTCTGCAGACTGCTGAATCCACACACGGGTTTAACTCTGGAAGTTGAGTGCACACATTGACAACCGTTCTGTTAGATAGCTGCGTTTTGGATTTAGAAGCAGATATTTCCCTGTGCTTACTGCTGTTTCTTCCATATGCCGGTAATGGGCTGAAAACGCCTGTTTTGGGACTCTGCAGAGAAAGTCTCTGCAGACTGCTGAATCCACACACGGGTTTAACTCTGGAAGTTGAGTGCACACATTGACAACCGTTCTGTTAGATAGCTGCGTTTTGGATTTAGAAGCAGATATTTCCCTGTGCTTACTGCTGTTTCTTCCATATGCCGGTAATGGGCTGAAAACGCCTGTTTTGGGACTCTGCAGAGAAAGTCTCTGCAGACTGCTGAATCCACACACGGGTTTAACTCTGGAAGTTGAGTGCACACATTGACAACCGTTCTGTTAGATAGCTGCGTTTTGGATTTAGAAGCAGATATTTCCCTGGGCTTACTGCTGTTTCTTCCATATGCCGGTAATGGGCTGAAAACGCCTGTTTTGGGACTCTGCAGAGAAAGTCTCTGCAGACTGCTGAATCCACACACGGGTTTAACTCTGGAAGTTGAGTGCACACATTGACAACCGTTCTGTTAGATAGCTGCGTTTTGGATTTAGAAGCAGATATTTCCCTGTGCTTACTGCTGTTTCTTCCATATGCCGGTAATGGGCTGAAAACGCCTGTTTTGGGACTCTGCAGAGAAAGTCTCTGCAGACTGCTGAATCCACACACGGGTTTAACTCTGGAAGTTGAGTGCACACATTGACAACCGTTCTGTTAGATAGCTGCGTTTTGGATTTAGAAGCAGATATTTCCCTGGGCTTACTGCTGTTTCTTCCATATGCCGGTAATGGGCTGAAAACGCCTGTTTTGGGACTCTGCAGAGAAAGTCTCTGCAGACTGCTGAATCCACACACGGGTTTAACTCTGGAAGTTGAGTGCACACATTGACAACCGTTCTGTTAGATAGCTGCGTTTTGGATTTAGAAGCAGATATTTCCCTGTGCTTACTGCTGTTTCTTCCATATGCCGGTAATGGGCTGAAAACGCCTGTTTTGGGACTCTGCAGAGAAAGTCTCTGCAGACTGCTGAATCCACACACGGGTTTAACTCTGGAAGTTGAGTGCACACATTGACAACCGTTCTGTTAGATAGCTGCGTTTTGGATTTAGAAGCAGATATTTCCCTGTGCTTACTGCTGTTTCTTCCATATGCCGGTAATGGGCTGAAAACGCCTGTTTTGGGACTCTGCAGAGAAAGTCTCTGCAGACTGCTGAATCCACACACGGGTTTAACTCTGGAAGTTGAGTGCACACATTGACAACCGTTCTGTTAGATAGCTGCGTTTTGGATTTAGAAGCAGATATTTCCCTGTGCTTACTGCTGTTTCTTCCATATGCCGGTAATGGGCTGAAAACGCCTGTTTTGGGACTCTGCAGAGAAAGTCTCTGCAGACTGCTGAATCCACACACGGGTTTAACTCTGGAAGTTGAGTGCACACATTGACAACCGTTCTGTTAGATAGCTGCGTTTTGGATTTAGAAGCAGATATTTCCCTGTGCTTACTGCTGTTTCTTCCATATGCCGGTAATGGGCTGAAAACGCCTGTTTTGGGACTCTGCAGAGAAAGTCTCTGCAGACTGCTGAATCCACACACGGGTTTAACTCTGGAAGTTGAGTGCACACATTGACAACCGTTCTGTTAGATAGCTGCGTTTTGGATTTAGAAGCAGATATTTCCCTGTGCTTACTGCTGTTTCTTCCATATGCCGGTAATGGGCTGAAAACGCCTGTTTTGGGACTCTGCAGAGAAAGTCTCTGCAGACTGCTGAATCCACACACGGGTTTAACTCTGGAAGTTGAGTGCACACATTGACAACCGTTCTGTTAGATAGCTGCGTTTTGGATTTAGAAGCAGATATTTCCCTGTGCTTACTGCTGTTTCTTCCACATGCCGGTAATGGGCTGAAAATGCTTGTTTTGGGACTCTGCAGAGAAAGTCTCTGCAGACTGCTGAATCCACACACGGGTTTAACTCTGGAAGTTGAGTGCACACATTGACAACCGTTCTGTTAGATAGCTGCGTTTTGGATTTAGAAGCAGATATTTCCCTGTGCTTACTGCTGTTTCTTCCATATGCCGGTAATGGGCTGAAAACGCCTGTTTTGGGACTCTGCAGAGAAAGTCTCTGCAGACTGCTGAATCCACACACGGGTTTAACTCTGGAAGTTGAGTGCACACATTGACAACCGTTCTGTTAGATAGCTGCGTTTTGGATTTAGAAGCAGATATTTCCCTGTGCTTACTGCTGCTTCTTCCATATGCCGGTAATGGGCTGAAAACGCCTGTTTTGGGACTCTGCAGAGAAAGTGTTTGCAGACTGCTGAATCCACACACGGGTTTAACTCTGGAAGTTGAGTGCACACATTGACAACCGTTCTGTTAGATAGCTGCGTTTTGGATTTAGAAGCAGATATTTCCCTGTGCTTACTGCTGTTTCTTCCATATGCCGGTAATGGGCTGAAAACGCCTGTTTTGGGACTCTGCAGAGAAAGTGTTTGCAGACTGCTGAATCCACACACGGGTTTAACTCTGGAAGTTGAGTGCACACATTGACAACCGTTCTGTTAGGTAGCTGCGTTTTGGATTTAGAAGCAGATATTTCCCTGTGCTTACTGCTGTTTCTTCCCTATGCCGGTAATGGACTGAAAACGCCTGTTTTGGGACTCTGCAGAGAAAGTCTCTGCAGACTGCTGAATCCACACACGGGTTTAACTCTGGAAGTTGAGTGCACACATTGACAACCGTTCTGTTAGATAGCTGCGTTTTGGATTTAGAAGCAGATATTTCCCTGTGCTTACTGCTGTTTCTTCCATATGCCGGTAATGGGCTGAAAACGCCTGTTTTGGGACTCTGCAGAGAAAGTCTCTGCAGACTGCTGAATCCACACACGGGTTTAACTCTGGAAGTTGAGTGCACACATTGACAACCGTTCTGTTAGATAGCTGCGTTTTGGATTTAGAAGCAGATATTTCCCTGTGCTTACTGCTGTTTCTTCCATATGCCGGTAATGGGCTGAAAACGCCTGTTTTGGGACTCTGCAGAGAAAGTCTCTGCAGACTGCTGAATCCACACACGGGTTTAACTCTGGAAGTTGAGTGCACACATTGACAACCGTTCTGTTCGATAGCTGCGTTTTGGATTTAGAAGCAGATATTTCCCTGTGCTTACTGCTGTTTCTTCCATATGCCGGTAATGGGCTGAAAACGCCTGTTTTGGGACTCTGCAGAGAAAGTCTCTGCAGACTGCTGAATCCACACACGGGTTTAACTCTGGAAGTTGAGTGCACACATTGACAACCGTTCTGTTCGATAGCTGCGTTTTGGATTTAGAAGCAGATATTTCCCTGTGCTTACTGCTGTTTCTTCCATATGCCGGTAATGGGCTGAAAACGCCTGTTTTGGGACTCTGCAGAGAAAGTCTCTGCAGACTGCTGAATCCACACACGGGTTTAACTCTGGAAGTTGAGTGCACACATTGACACCCGTTCTGTTAGATAGCTGCGTTTTGGATTTAGAAGCAGATATTTCCCTGTGCTTACTGCTGTTTCTTCCATATGCCGGTAATGGGCTGAAAACGCCTGTTTTGGGACTCTGCAGAGAAAGTCTCTGCAGACTGCTGAATCCACACACGGGTTTAACTCTGGAAGTTGAGTGCACACATTGACAACCGTTCTGTTAGATAGCTGCGTTTTGGATTTAGAAGCAGATATTTCCCTGTGCTTACTGCTGCTTCTTCCATATGCCGGTAATGGGCTGAAAACGCCTGTTTTGGGACTCTGCAGAGAAAGACTCTGCAGACTGCTGAATCCACACACGGGTTTAACTCTGGAAGTTGAGTGCACACATTGACAACCGTTCTGTTAGATAGCTGCGTTTTGGATTTAGAAGCAGATATTTCCCTGTGCTTACTGCTGTTTCTTCCATATGCCGGTAATGGGCTGAAAACGCCTGTTTTGGGACTCTGCAGAGAAAGTCTCTGCAGACTGCTGAATCCACACACGGGTTTAACTCTGGAAGTTGAGTGCACACATTGACAACCGTTCTGTTAGGTAGCTGCGTTTTGGATTTAGAAGCAGATATTTCCCTGTGCTTACTGCTGTTTCTTCCCTATGCCGGTAATGGACTGAAAACGCCTGTTTTGGGACTCTGCAGAGAAAGTCTCTGCAGACTGCTGAATCCACACACGGGTTTAACTCTGGAAGTTGAGTGCACACATTGACAACCGTTCTGTTAGATAGCTGCGTTTTGGATTTAGAAGCAGATATTTCCCTGTGCTTACTGCTGTTTCTTCCATATGCCGGTAATGGGCTGAAAACACCTGTTTTGGGACTCTGCAGAGAAAGTCTCTGCAGACTGCCGAATCCACACACGGGTTTAACTCTGGAAGTTGAGTGCACACATTGACAACCGTTCTGTTCGATAGCTGCGTTTTGGATTTAGAAGCAGATATTTCCCTGTGCTTACTGCTGTTTCTTCCATATGCCGGTAATGGGCTGAAAACGCCTGTTTTGGGACTCTGCAGAGAAAGTCTCTGCAGACTGCTGAATCCACACACGGGTTTAACTCTGGAAGTTGAGTGCACACATTGACAACCGTTCTGTTAGATAGCTGCGTTTTGGATTTAGAAGCAGATATTTCCCTGTGCTTACTGCTGTTTCTTCCATATGCCGGTAATGGGCTGAAAACGCCTGTTTGGGGACTCTGCAGAGAAAGTCTCTGCAGACTGCTGAATCCACACACGGGTTTAACTCTGGAAGTTGAGTGCACACATTGACAACCGTTCTGTTAGATAGCTGCGTTTTGGATTTAGAAGCAGATATTTCCCTGTGCTTATTGCTGTTTCTTCCATATGCCGGTAATGGGCTGAAAACGCCTGTTTGGGGACTCTGCAGAGAAAGTCTCTGCAGACTGCTGAATCCACACACGGGTTTAACTCTGGAAGTTGAGTGCACACATTGACAACCGTTCTGTTAGATAGCTGCGTTTTGGATTTAGAAGCAGATATTTCCCTGTGCTTACTGCTGTTTCTTCCATATGCCGGTAATGGGCTGAAAACGCCTGTTTTGGGACTCTGCAGAGAAAGTCTCTGCAGACTGCTGAATCCACACACGGGTTTAACTCTGGAAGTTGAGTGCACACATTGACAACCGTTCTGTTAGATAGCTGCGTTTTGGATTTAGAAGCAGATATTTCCCTGTGCTTACTGCTGTTTCTTCCATATGCCGGTAATGGGCTGAAAACGCCTGTTTTGGGACTCTGCAGAGAAAGTCTCTGCAGACTGCTGAATCCACACACGGGTTTAACTCTGGAAGTTGAGTGCACACATTGACAACCGTTCTGTTAGATAGCTGCGTTTTGGATTTAGAAGCAGATATTTCCCTGGGCTTACTGCTGTTTCTTCCATATGCCGGTAATGGGCTGAAAACGCCTGTTTTGGGACTCTGCAGAGAAAGTCTCTGCAGACTGCTGAATCCACACACGGGTTTAACTCTGGAAGTTGAGTGCACACATTGACAACCGTTCTGTTAGATAGCTGCGTTTTGGATTTAGAAGCAGATATTTCCCTGTGCTTACTGCTGTTTCTTCCATATGCCGGTAATGGGCTGAAAACGGCTGTTTGGGGACTCTGCAGAGAAAGTCTCTGCAGACTGCTGAATCCACACACGGGTTTAACTCTGGAAGTTGAGTGCACACATTGACAACCGTTCTGTTAGATAGCTGCGTTTTGGATTTAGAAGCAGATATTTCCCTGTGCTTACTGCTGTTTCTTCCATATGCCGGTAATGGGCTGAAAACGCCTGTTTGGGGAGTCTGCAGAGAAAGTCTCTGCAGACTGCTGAATCCACACACGGGTTTAACTCTGGAAGTTGAGTGCACACATTGACAACCGTTCTGTTAGATAGCTGCGTTTTGGATTTAGAAGCAGATATTTCCCTGTGCTTACTGCTGTTTCTTCCATATGCCGGTAATGGGCTGAAAACGCCTGTTTTGGGACTCTGCAGAGAAAGTCTCTGCAGACTGCTGAATCCACACACGGGTTTAACTCTGGAAGTTGAGTGCACACATTGACAACCGTTCTGTTAGATAGCTGCGTTTTGGATTTAGAAGCAGATATTTCCCTGTGCTTACTGCTGTTTCTTCCATATGCCGGTAATGGGCTGAAAACGCCTGTTTTGGGACTCTGCAGAGAAAGTCTCTGCAGACTGCTGAATCCACACACGGGTTTAACTCTGGAAGTTGAGTGCACACATTGACAACCGTTCTGTTAGATAGCTGCGTTTTGGATTTAGAAGCAGATATTTCCCTGGGCTTACTGCTGTTTCTTCCATATGCCGGTAATGGGCTGAAAACGCCTGTTTTGGGACTCTGCAGAGAAAGTCTCTGCAGACTGCTGAATCCACACACGGGTTTAACTCTGGAAGTTGAGTGCACACATTGACAACCGTTCTGTTAGATAGCTGCGTTTTGGATTTAGAAGCAGATATTTCCCTGTGCTTACTGCTGTTTCTTCCATATGCCGGTAATGGGCTGAAAACGCCTGTTTGGGGACTCTGCAGAGAAAGTCTCTGCAGACTGCTGAATCCACACACGGGTTTAACTCTGGAAGTTGAGTGCACACATTGACAACCGTTCTGTTAGATAGCTGCGTTTTGGATTTAGAAGCAGATATTTCCCTGTGTTTACTGCTGTTTCTTCCATATGCCGGTAATGGGCTGAAAACGCCTGTTTTGGAACTCTGCAGAGAAAGTGTTTGCAGACTGCTGAATCCACACACGGGTTTAACTCTGGAAGTTGAGTGCACACATTGACAACCGTTCTGTTAGATAGCTGCGTTTTGGATTTAGAAGCAGATATTTCCCTGTGCTTACTGCTGTTTCTTCCATATGCCGGTAATGGGCTGAAAACGCCTGTTTTGGGACTCTGCAGAGAAAGTCTCTGCAGACTGCTGAATCCACACACGGGTTTAACTCTGGAAGTTGAGTGCACACATTGACAACCGTTCTGTTAGATAGCTGCGTTTTGGATTTAGAAGCAGATATTTCTCTGTGCTTACTGCTGTTTCTTCCATATGCCGGTAATGGGCTGAAAACGCCTGTTTTGGGACTCTGCAGAGAAAGTCTCTGCAGACTGCTGAATCCACACACGGGTTTAACTCTGGAAGTTGAGTGCACACATTGACAACCGTTCTGTTAGATAGTTGCGTTTTGGATTTAGAAGCAGATATTTCCCTGTGCTTACTGCTGTTTCTTCCATATGCCGGTAATGGGCTGAAAACTCCTGTTTTGGGACTCTGCAGAGAAAGTGTTTGCAGACTGCTGAATCCACACACGGGTTTAACTCTGGAAGTTGAGTGCACACATTGACAACCGTTCTGTTAGATAGCTGCGTTTTGGATTTAGAAGCAGATTTTCCCAGTGCTTACTGTTGCTTCTTCCATATGCCGGTAATGGGCTGAAAACGCCTGTTTTGGGACTCTGCAGAGAAAGTGTTTGCAGACTGCTGAATCCACACACCGGTTTAACTCTGGAAGTTGAGTGCACACATTGACAACCGTTCTGTTAGATAGCTGCGTTTTGGATTTAGAAGCAGATATTTCCCTGTGCTTACTGCTGTTTCTTCCATATGCCGGTAATGGGCTGAAAACGCCTGTTTTGGGACTCTGCAGAGAAAGTCTCTGCAGACTGCTGAATCCACACACGGGTTTAACTCTGGAAGTTGAGTGCACACATTGACAACCGTTCTGTTAGATAGCTGCGTTTTGGATTTAGAAGCAGATATTTCCCTGTGCTTACTGCTGTTTCTTCCATATGCCGGTAATGGGCTGAAAACGCCTGTTTTGGGACTCTGCAGAGAAAGTCTCTGCAGACTGCTGAATCCACACACGGGTTTAACTCTGGAAGTTGAGTGCACACATTGACAACCGTTCTGTTAGATAGCTGCGTTTTGGATTTAGAAGCAGATATTTCCCTGTGCTTACTGCTGTTTCTTCCATATGCCGGTAATGGGCTGAAAACGCCTGTTTTGGGACTCTGCAGAGAAAGTCTCTGCAGACTGCTGAATCCACACACGGGTTTAACTCTGGAAGTTGAGTGCACACATTGACAACCGTTCTGTTAGATAGCTGCGTTTTGGATTTAGAAGCAGATATTTCCCTGTGCTTACTGCTGTTTCTTCCATATGCCGGTAATGGGCTGAAAACGCCTGTTTTGGGACTCTGCAGAGAAAATCTCTGCAGACTGCTGAATCCACACACGGGTTTAACTCTGGAAGTTGAGTGCACACATTGACAACCGTTCTGTTAGATAGCTGCGTTTTGGATTTAGAAGCAGATATTTCCCTGTGCTTACTGCTGTTTCTTCCATATGCCGGTAATGGGCTGAAAACGCCTGTTTTGGGACTCTGCAGAGAAAGTCTCTGCAGACTGCTGAATCCACACACGGGTTTAACTCTGGAAGTTGAGTGCACACATTGACAACCGTTCTGTTAGATAGCTGCGTTTTGGATTTAGAAGCAGATATTTCCCTGTGCTTACTGCTGTTTCTTCCATATGCCGGTAATGGGCTGAAAACGCCTGTTTTGGAACTCTGCAGAGAAAGTGTTTGCAGACTGCTGAATCCACACACGGGTTTAACTCTGGAAGTTGAGTGCACACATTGACAACCGTTCTGTTAGATAGCTGCGTTTTGGATTTAGAAGCAGATATTTCCCTGTGCTTACTGCTGTTTCTTCCATATGCCGGTAATGGGCTGAAAACGCCTGTTATGGGACTCTGCAGAGAAAGTCTCTGCAGGCTGCTGAATCCACACACGGGTTTAACTCTGGAAGTTGAGTGCACACATTGACAACCGTTCTGTTAGATAGCTGCGTTTTGGATTTAGAAGCAGATATTTCCCTGTGCTTACTGCTGTTTCTTCCATATGCCGGTAATGGGCTGAAAACGCCTGTTTTGGGACTCTGCAGAGAAAGTCTCTGCAGACTGCTGAATCCACACACGGGTTTAACTCTGGAAGTTGAGTGCACACATTGACAACCGTTCTGTTAGATAGCTGCGTTTTGGATTTAGAAGCAGATATTTCCCTGTGCTTACTGCTGCTTCTTCCATATGCCGGTAATGGGCTGAAAACGCCTGTTGTGGGACTCTGCAGAGAAAGTGTTTGCAGACTGCTGAATCCACACACGGGTTTAACTCTGGAAGTTGAGTGCACACATTGACAACCGTTCTGTTAGATAGCTGCGTTTTGGATTTAGAAGCAGATATTTCCCTGTGCTTACTTCTGTTTCTTCCATATGCCGGTAATGGGCTGAAAACGCCTGTTTTGGGACTCTGCAGAGAAAGTCTCTGCAGACTGCTGAATCCACACACGGGTTTAACTCTGGAAGTTGAGTGCACACATTGACAACCGTTCTGTTAGATAGCTGCGTTTTGGATTTAGAAGCAGATATTTCCCTGTGCTTACTGCTGTTTCTTCCATATGCCGGTAATGGGCTGAAAACGCCTGTTTTGGGACTCTGCAGAGAAAGTCTCTGCAGACTGCTGAATCCACACACGGGTTTAACTCTGGAAGTTGAGTGCACACATTGACAACCGTTCTGTTAGATAGCTGCGTTTTGGATTTAGAAGCAGATATTTCCCTGTGCTTACTGCTGTTTCTTCCATATGCCGGTAATGGGCTGAAAACGCCTGCTTTGGGACTCTGCAGAGAAAGTCTCTGCAGACTGCTGAATCCACACACGGGTTTAACTCTGGAAGTTGAGTGCACACATTGACACCCGTTCTGTTAGATAGCTGCGTTTTGGATTTAGAAGCAGATATTTCCCTGTGCTTACTGCTGTTTCTTCCATATGCCGGTAATGGGCTGAAAACGCCTGTTTTGGGACTCTGCAGAGAAAGTCTCTGCAGACTGCTGAATCCACACACGGGTTTAACTCTGGAAGTTGAGTGCACACATTGACAACCGTTCTGTTAGATAGCTGCGTTTTGGATTTAGAAGCAGATATTTCCCTGTGCTTACTGCTGCTTCTTCCATATGCCGGTAATGGGCTGAAAACGCCTGTTTTGGGACTCTGCAGAGAAAGTGTTTGCAGACTGCTGAATCCACACACGGGTTTAACTCTGGAAGTTGAGTGCACACATTGACAACCGTTCTGTTAGATAGCTGCGTTTTGGATTTAGAAGCAGATATTTCCCTGTGCTTACTGCTGTTTCTTCCATATGCCGGTAATGGGCTGAAAACGCCTGTTTTGGGACTCTGCAGAGAAAGTGTTTGCAGACTGCTGAATCCACACACGGGTTTACCTCTGGAAGTTGAGTGCACACATTGACAACCGTTCTGTTAGGTAGCTGCGTTTTGGATTTAGAAGCAGATATTTCCCTGTGCTTACTGCTGTTTCTTCCCTATGCCGGTAATGGACTGAAAACGCCTGTTTTGGGACTCTGCAGAGAAAGTCTCTGCAGACTGCTGAATCCACACACGGGTTTAACTCTGGAAGTTGAGTGCACACATTGACAACCGTTCTGTTAGATAGCTGCGTTTTGGATTTAGAAGCAGATATTTCCCTGTGCTTACTGCTGTTTCTTCCATATGCCGGTAATGGGCTGAAAACGCCTGTTTGGGGACTCTGCAGAGAAAGTCTCTGCAGACTGCTGAATCCACACACGGGTTTAACTCTGGAAGTTGAGTGCACACATTGACAACCGTTCTGTTAGATAGCTGCGTTTTGGATTTAGAAGCAGATATTTCCCTGTGCTTACTGCTGTTTCTTCCATATGCCGGTAATGGGCTGAAAACGCCTGTTTTGGGACTCTGCAGAGAAAGTCTCTGCAGACTGCTGAATCCACACACGGGTTTAACTCTGGAAGTTGAGTGCACACATTGACAACCGTTCTGTTAGATAGCTGCGTTTTGGATTTAGAAGCAGATATTTCCCTGTGCTTACTGCTGTTTCTTCCATATGCCGGTAATGGGCTGAAAACGCCTGTTTTGGGACTCTGCAGAGAAAATCTCTGCAGACTGCTGAATCCACACACGGGTTTAACTCTGGAAGTTGAGTGCACACATTGACAACCGTTCTGTTAGATAGCTGCGTTTTGGATTTAGAAGCAGATATTTCCCTGTGCTTACTGCTGTTTCTTCCATATGCCGGTAATGGGCTGAAAACGCCTGTTTTGGGACTCTGCAGAGAAAGTCTCTGCAGACTGCTGAATCCACACACGGGTTTAACTCTGGAAGTTGAGTGCACACATTGACAACCGTTCTGTTAGATAGCTGCGTTTTGGATTTAGAAGCAGATATTTCCCTGTGCTTACTGCTGTTTCTTCCATATGCCGGTAATGGGCTGAAAACGCCTGTTTTGGAACTCTGCAGAGAAAGTGTTTGCAGACTGCTGAATCCACACACGGGTTTAACTCTGGAAGTTGAGTGCACACATTGACAACCGTTCTGTTAGATAGCTGCGTTTTGGATTTAGAAGCAGATATTTCCCTGTGCTTACTGCTGTTTCTTCCATATGCCGGTAATGGGCTGAAAACGCCTGTTATGGGACTCTGCAGAGAAAGTCTCTGCAGGCTGCTGAATCCACACACGGGTTTAACTCTGGAAGTTGAGTGCACACATTGACAACCGTTCTGTTAGATAGCTGCGTTTTGGATTTAGAAGCAGATATTTCCCTGTGCTTACTGCTGTTTCTTCCATATGCCGGTAATGGGCTGAAAACGCCTGTTTTGGGACTCTGCAGAGAAAGTCTCTGCAGACTGCTGAATCCACACACGGGTTTAACTCTGGAAGTTGAGTGCACACATTGACAACCGTTCTGTTAGATAGCTGCGTTTTGGATTTAGAAGCAGATATTTCCCTGTGCTTACTGCTGCTTCTTCCATATGCCGGTAATGGGCTGAAAACGCCTGTTGTGGGACTCTGCAGAGAAAGTGTTTGCAGACTGCTGAATCCACACACGGGTTTAACTCTGGAAGTTGAGTGCACACATTGACAACCGTTCTGTTAGATAGCTGCGTTTTGGATTTAGAAGCAGATATTTCCCTGTGCTTACTTCTGTTTCTTCCATATGCCGGTAATGGGCTGAAAACGCCTGTTTTGGGACTCTGCAGAGAAAGTCTCTGCAGACTGCTGAATCCACACACGGGTTTAACTCTGGAAGTTGAGTGCACACATTGACAACCGTTCTGTTAGATAGCTGCGTTTTGGATTTAGAAGCAGATATTTCCCTGTGCTTACTGCTGTTTCTTCCATATGCCGGTAATGGGCTGAAAACGCCTGTTTTGGGACTCTGCAGAGAAAGTCTCTGCAGACTGCTGAATCCACACACGGGTTTAACTCTGGAAGTTGAGTGCACACATTGACAACCGTTCTGTTAGATAGCTGCGTTTTGGATTTAGAAGCAGATATTTCCCTGTGCTTACTGCTGTTTCTTCCATATGCCGGTAATGGGCTGAAAACGCCTGCTTTGGGACTCTGCAGAGAAAGTCTCTGCAGACTGCTGAATCCACACACGGGTTTAACTCTGGAAGTTGAGTGCACACATTGACACCCGTTCTGTTAGATAGCTGCGTTTTGGATTTAGAAGCAGATATTTCCCTGTGCTTACTGCTGTTTCTTCCATATGCCGGTAATGGGCTGAAAACGCCTGTTTTGGGACTCTGCAGAGAAAGTCTCTGCAGACTGCTGAATCCACACACGGGTTTAACTCTGGAAGTTGAGTGCACACATTGACAACCGTTCTGTTAGATAGCTGCGTTTTGGATTTAGAAGCAGATATTTCCCTGTGCTTACTGCTGCTTCTTCCATATGCCGGTAATGGGCTGAAAACGCCTGTTTTGGGACTCTGCAGAGAAAGTGTTTGCAGACTGCTGAATCCACACACGGGTTTAACTCTGGAAGTTGAGTGCACACATTGACAACCGTTCTGTTAGATAGCTGCGTTTTGGATTTAGAAGCAGATATTTCCCTGTGCTTACTGCTGTTTCTTCCATATGCCGGTAATGGGCTGAAAACGCCTGTTTTGGGACTCTGCAGAGAAAGTGTTTGCAGACTGCTGAATCCACACACGGGTTTACCTCTGGAAGTTGAGTGCACACATTGACAACCGTTCTGTTAGGTAGCTGCGTTTTGGATTTAGAAGCAGATATTTCCCTGTGCTTACTGCTGTTTCTTCCCTATGCCGGTAATGGACTGAAAACGCCTGTTTTGGGACTCTGCAGAGAAAGTCTCTGCAGACTGCTGAATCCACACACGGGTTTAACTCTGGAAGTTGAGTGCACACATTGACAACCGTTCTGTTAGATAGCTGCGTTTTGGATTTAGAAGCAGATATTTCCCTGTGCTTACTGCTGTTTCTTCCATATGCCGGTAATGGGCTGAAAACGCCTGTTTTGGGACTCTGCAGAGAAAGTCTCTGCAGACTGCCGAATCCACACACGGGTTTAACTCTGGAAGTTGAGTGCACACATTGACAACCGTTCTGTTCGATAGCTGCGTTTTGGATTTAGAAGCAGATATTTCCCTGTGCTTACTGCTGTTTCTTCCCTATGCCGGTAATGGGCTGAAAACGCCTGTTTTGGGACTCTGCAGAGAAAGTCTCTGCAGACTGCCGAATCCACACACGGGTTTAACTCTGGAAGTTGAGTGCACACATTGACAACCGTTCTGTTAGATAGCTGCGTTTTGGATTTAGAAGCAGATATTTCCCTGTGCTTACTGCTGTTTCTTCCATATGCCGGTAATGGGCTGAAAACGCCTGTTTGGGGACTCTGCAGAGAAAGTCTCTGCAGACTGCTGAATCCACACACGGGTTTAACTCTGGAAGTTGAGTGCACACATTGACAACCGTTCTGTTAGATAGCTGCGTTTTGGATTTAGAAGCAGATATTTCCCTGTGCTTACTGCTGTTTCTTCCATATGCCGGTAATGGGCTGAAAACGCCTGTTTGGGGACTCTGCAGAGAAAGTCTCTGCAGACTGCTGAATCCACACACGGGTTTAACTCTGGAAGTTGAGTGCACACATTGACAACCGTTCTGTTAGATAGCTGCGTTTTGGATTTAGAAGCAGATATTTCCCTGTGCTTACTGCTGTTTCTTCCATATGCCGGTAATGGGCTGAAAACGCCTGTTTTGGGACTCTGCAGAGAAAGTCTCTGCAGACTGCTGAATCCACACACGGGTTTAACTCTGGAAGTTGAGTGCACACATTGACAACCGTTCTGTTAGATAGCTGCGTTTTGGATTTAGAAGCAGATATTTCCCTGTGCTTACTGCTGTTTCTTCCATATGCCGGTAATGGGCTGAAAACGCCTGTTTTGGGACTCTGCAGAGAAAGTCTCTGCAGACTGCTGAATCCACACACGGGTTTAACTCTGGAAGTTGAGTGCACACATTGACAACCGTTCTGTTAGATAGCTGCGTTTTGGATTTAGAAGCAGATATTTCCCTGGGCTTACTGCTGTTTCTTCCATATGCCGGTAATGGGCTGAAAACGCCTGTTTTGGGACTCTGCAGAGAAAGTCTCTGCAGACTGCTGAATCCACACACGGGTTTACCTCTGGAAGTTGAGTGCACACATTGACAACCGTTCTGTTAGGTAGCTGCGTTTTGGATTTAGAAGCAGATATTTCCCTGTGCTTACTGCTGTTTCTTCCCTATGCCGGTAATGGGCTGAAAACGACTGTTTGGGGACTCTGCAGAGAAAGTCTCTGCAGACTGCTGAATCCACACACGGGTTTAACTCTGGAAGTTGAGTGCACACATTGACAACCGTTCTGTTAGATAGCTGCGTTTTGGATTTAGAAGCAGATATTTCCCTGTGCTTACTGCTGTTTCTTCCATATGCCGGTAATGGGCTGAAAACGCCTGTTTTGGGACTCTGCAGAGAAAGTCTCTGCAGACTGCTGAATCCACACACGGGTTTAACTCTGGAAGTTGAGTGCACACATTGACAACCGTTCTGTTAGATAGCTGCGTTTTGGATTTAGAAGCAGATATTTCCCTGTGCTTACTGCTGTTTCTTCCATATGCCGGTAATGGGCTGAAAACGCCTGTTTTGGGACTCTGCAGAGAAAGTCTCTGCAGACTGCTGAATCCACACACGGGTTTAACTCTGGAAGTTGAGTGCACACATTGACAACCGTTCTGTTAGATAGCTGCGTTTTGGATTTAGAAGCAGATATTTCCCTGTGCTTACTGCTGTTTCTTCCATATGCCGGTAATGGGCTGAAAACGCCTGTTTGGGGACTCTGCAGAGAAAGTCTCTGCAGACTGCTGAATCCACACACGGGTTTAACTCTGGAAGTTGAGTGCACACATTGACAACCGTTCTGTTAGATAGCTGCGTTTTGGATTTAGAAGCAGATATTTCCCTGTGCTTACTGCTGTTTCTTCCATATGCCGGTAATGGGCTGAAAACGCCTGTTTTGGGACTCTGCAGAGAAAGTCTCTGCAGACTGCTGAATCCACACACGGGTTTAACTCTGGAAGTTGAGTGCACACATTGACAACCGTTCTGTTAGATAGCTGCGTTTTGGATTTAGAAGCAGATATTTCCCTGTGCTTACTGCTGTTTCTTCCATATGCCGGTAATGGGCTGAAAACGCCTGTTTTGGGACTCTGCAGAGAAAGTCTCTGCAGACTGCTGAATCCACACACGGGTTTAACTCTGGAAGTTGAGTGCACACATTGACAACCGTTCTGTTCGATAGCTGCGTTTTGGATTTAGAAGCAGATATTTCCCTGTGCTTACTGCCGTTTCTTCCATATGCCGGTAATGGGCTGAAAACGCCTGTTTTGGGACTCTGCAGAGAAAGTCTCTGCAGACTGCTGAATCCACACACGGGTTTAACTCTGGAAGTTGAGTGCACACATTGACAACCGTTCTGTTAGATAGCTGCGTTTTGGATTTAGAAGCAGATATTTCCCTGTGCTTACTGCTGTTTCTTCCATATGCCGGTAATGGGCTGAAAACGATTGTTTTGGGACTCTGCAGAGAAAGCCTCTGCAGACTGCTGAATCCACACACGGGTTTAACTCTGGAAGTTGAGTGCACACATTGACAACCGTTCTGTTAGATAGCTGCGTTTTGGATTTAGAATCAGATATTTCCCTGTGCTTACTGCTGTTTCTTCCATATGCCGGTAATGGGCTGAAAACGCCTGTTTTGGGACTCTGCAGAGAAAGTCTCTGCAGACTGCTGAATCCACACACGGGTTTAACTCTGGAAGTTGAGTGCACACATTGACAACCGTTCTGTTAGATAGCTGCGTTTTGGATTTAGAAGCAGATATTTCCCTGTGCTTACTGCTGTTTCTTCCATATGCCGGTAATGGGCTGAAAACGCCTGTTTGGGGACTCTGCAGAGAAAGTCTCTGCAGACTGCTGAATCCACACACGGGTTTAACTCTGGAAGTTGAGTGCACACATTGACAACCGTTCTGTTAGATAGCTGCGTTTTGGATTTAGAAGCAGATATTTCCCTGTGCTTACTGCTGTTTCTTCCATATGCCGGTAATGGGCTGAAAACGCCTGTTTTGGGACTCTGCAGAGAAAGTGTTGGCAGACTGCTGAATCCACACACGGGTTTAACTCTGGAAGTTGAGTGCACACATTGACAACCGTTCTGTTAGATAGCTGCGTTTTGGATTTAGAAGCAGATATTTCCCTGTGCTTACTGCTGCTTCTTCCATATGCCGGTAATGGGCTGAAAACGCCTGTTTTGGGACTCTGCAGAGAAAGTGTTTGCAGGACTGCTGAATCCACACACCGGTTTAACTCTGGAAGTTGAGTGCACACATTGACAACCGTTCTGTTAGATAGCTGCGTTTTGGATTTAGAAGCAGATATTTCCCTGTGCTTACTGCTGTTTCTTCCATATGCCGGTAATGGGCTGAAAACGCCTGTTTTGGGACTCTGCAGAGAAAATCTCTGCAGACTGCTGAATCCACACACGGGTTTAACTCTGGAAGTTGAGTGCACACATTGACAACCGTTCTGTTAGATAGCTGCGTTTTGGATTTAGAAGCAGATATTTCCCTGTGCTTACTGCTGTTTCTTCCATATGCCGGTAATGGGCTGAAAACGCCTGTTTTGGGACTCTGCAGAGAAAGTCTCTGCAGACTGCTGAATCCACACACGGGTTTAACTCTGGAAGTTGAGTGCACACATTGACAACCGTTCTGTTAGATAGCTGCGTTTTGGATTTAGAAGCAGATATTTCCCTGTGCTTACTGCTGTTTCTTCCATATGCCGGTAATGGGCTGAAAACGCCTGTTTTGGAACTCTGCAGAGAAAGTGTTTGCAGACTGCTGAATCCACACACGGGTTTAACTCTGGAAGTTGAGTGCACACATTGACAACCGTTCTGTTAGATAGCTGCGTTTTGGATTTAGAAGCAGATATTTCCCTGTGCTTACTGCTGTTTCTTCCATATGCCGGTAATGGGCTGAAAACGCCTGTTTTGGGACTCTGCAGAGAAAGTCTCTGCAGACTGCTGAATCCACACACGGGTTTAACTCTGGAAGTTGAGTGCACACATTGACACCCGTTCTGTTAGATAGCTGCGTTTTGGATTTAGAAGCAGATATTTCCCTGTGCTTACTGCTGTTTCTTCCATATGCCGGTAATGGGCTGAAAACGCCTGTTTTGGGACTCTGCAGAGAAAGTCTCTGCAGACTGCTGAATCCACACACGGGTTTAACTCTGGAAGTTGAGTGCACACATTGACAACCGTTCTGTTAGATAGCTGCGTTTTGGATTTAGAAGCAGATATTTCCCTGTGCTTACTGCTGCTTATTCCATATGCCGGTAATGGGCTGAAAACGCCTGTTTTGGGACTCTGCAGAGAAAGTGTTTGCAGACTGCTGAATCCACACACGGGTTTAACTCTGGAAGTTGAGTGCACACATTGACAACCGTTCTGTTAGATAGCTGCGTTTTGGATTTAGAAGCAGATATTTCCCTGTGCTTACTGCTGTTTCTTCCATATGCCGGTAATGGGCTGAAAACGCCTGTTTTGGGACTCTGCAGAGAAAGTGTTTGCAGACTGCTGAATCCACACACGGGTTTACCTCTGGAAGTTGAGTGCACACATTGACAACCGTTCTGTTAGGTAGCTGCGTTTTGGATTTAGAAGCAGATATTTCCCTGTGCTTACTGCTGTTTCTTCCCTATGCCGGTAATGGACTGAAAACGCCAGTTTTGGGACTCTGCAGAGAAAGTCTCTGCAGACTGCTGAATCCACACACGGGTTTAACTCTGGAAGTTGAGTGCACACATTGACAACCGTTCTGTTAGATAGCTGCGTTTTGGATTTAGAAGCAGATATTTCCCTGTGCTTACTGCTGTTTCTTCCATATGCCGGTAATGGGCTGAAAACGCCTGTTTTGGGACTCTGCAGAGAAAGTCTCTGCAGACTGCTGAATCCACACACGGGTTTAACTCTGGAAGTTGAGTGCACACATTGACAACCGTTCTGTTAGATAGCTGCGTTTTGGATTTAGAAGCAGATATTTCCCTGTGCTTACTGCTGTTTCTTCCATATGCCGGTAATGGGCTGAAAACGCCTGTTTTGGGACTCTGCAGAGAAAGTCTCTGCAGACTGCTGAATCCACACACGGGTTTAACTCTGGAAGTTGAGTGCACACATTGACAACCGTTCTGTTCGATAGCTGCGTTTTGGATTTAGAAGCAGATATTTCCCTGTGCTTACTGCCGTTTCTTCCATATGCCGGTAATGGGCTGAAAACGCCTGTTTTGGGACTCTGCAGAGAAAGTCTCTGCAGACTGCTGAATCCACACACGGGTTTAACTCTGGAAGTTGAGTGCACACATTGACAACCGTTCTGTTAGATAGCTGCGTTTTGGATTTAGAAGCAGATATTTCCCTGTGCTTACTGCTGTTTCTTCCATATGCCGGTAATGGGCTGAAAACGATTGTTTTGGGACTCTGCAGAGAAAGCCTCTGCAGACTGCTGAATCCACACACGGGTTTAACTCTGGAAGTTGAGTGCACACATTGACAACCGTTCTGTTAGATAGCTGCGTTTTGGATTTAGAATCAGATATTTCCCTGTGCTTACTGCTGTTTCTTCCATATGCCGGTAATGGGCTGAAAACGCCTGTTTTGGGACTCTGCAGAGAAAGTCTCTGCAGACTGCTGAATCCACACACGGGTTTAACTCTGGAAGTTGAGTGCACACATTGACAACCGTTCTGTTAGATAGCTGCGTTTTGGATTTAGAAGCAGATATTTCCCTGTGCTTACTGCTGTTTCTTCCATATGCCGGTAATGGGCTGAAAACGCCTGTTTGGGGACTCTGCAGAGAAAGTCTCTGCAGACTGCTGAATCCACACACGGGTTTAACTCTGGAAGTTGAGTGCACACATTGACAACCGTTCTGTTAGATAGCTGCGTTTTGGATTTAGAAGCAGATATTTCCCTGTGCTTACTGCTGTTTCTTCCATATGCCGGTAATGGGCTGAAAACGCCTGTTTTGGGACTCTGCAGAGAAAGTGTTGGCAGACTGCTGAATCCACACACGGGTTTAACTCTGGAAGTTGAGTGCACACATTGACAACCGTTCTGTTAGATAGCTGCGTTTTGGATTTAGAAGCAGATATTTCCCTGTGCTTACTGCTGCTTCTTCCATATGCCGGTAATGGGCTGAAAACGCCTGTTTTGGGACTCTGCAGAGAAAGTGTTTGCAGACTGCTGAATCCACACACCGGTTTAACTCTGGAAGTTGAGTGCACACATTGACAACCGTTCTGTTAGATAGCTGCGTTTTGGATTTAGAAGCAGATATTTCCCTGTGCTTACTGCTGTTTCTTCCATATGCCGGTAATGGGCTGAAAACGCCTGTTTTGGGACTCTGCAGAGAAAATCTCTGCAGACTGCTGAATCCACACACGGGTTTAACTCTGGAAGTTGAGTGCACACATTGACAACCGTTCTGTTAGATAGCTGCGTTTTGGATTTAGAAGCAGATATTTCCCTGTGCTTACTGCTGTTTCTTCCATATGCCGGTAATGGGCTGAAAACGCCTGTTTTGGGACTCTGCAGAGAAAGTCTCTGCAGACTGCTGAATCCACACACGGGTTTAACTCTGGAAGTTGAGTGCACACATTGACAACCGTTCTGTTAGATAGCTGCGTTTTGGATTTAGAAGCAGATATTTCCCTGTGCTTACTGCTGTTTCTTCCATATGCCGGTAATGGGCTGAAAACGCCTGTTTTGGAACTCTGCAGAGAAAGTGTTTGCAGACTGCTGAATCCACACACGGGTTTAACTCTGGAAGTTGAGTGCACACATTGACAACCGTTCTGTTAGATAGCTGCGTTTTGGATTTAGAAGCAGATATTTCCCTGTGCTTACTGCTGTTTCTTCCATATGCCGGTAATGGGCTGAAAACGCCTGTTTTGGGACTCTGCAGAGAAAGTCTCTGCAGACTGCTGAATCCACACACGGGTTTAACTCTGGAAGTTGAGTGCACACATTGACACCCGTTCTGTTAGATAGCTGCGTTTTGGATTTAGAAGCAGATATTTCCCTGTGCTTACTGCTGTTTCTTCCATATGCCGGTAATGGGCTGAAAACGCCTGTTTTGGGACTCTGCAGAGAAAGTCTCTGCAGACTGCTGAATCCACACACGGGTTTAACTCTGGAAGTTGAGTGCACACATTGACAACCGTTCTGTTAGATAGCTGCGTTTTGGATTTAGAAGCAGATATTTCCCTGTGCTTACTGCTGCTTATTCCATATGCCGGTAATGGGCTGAAAACGCCTGTTTTGGGACTCTGCAGAGAAAGTGTTTGCAGACTGCTGAATCCACACACGGGTTTAACTCTGGAAGTTGAGTGCACACATTGACAACCGTTCTGTTAGATAGCTGCGTTTTGGATTTAGAAGCAGATATTTCCCTGTGCTTACTGCTGTTTCTTCCATATGCCGGTAATGGGCTGAAAACGCCTGTTTTGGGACTCTGCAGAGAAAGTGTTTGCAGACTGCTGAATCCACACACGGGTTTACCTCTGGAAGTTGAGTGCACACATTGACAACCGTTCTGTTAGGTAGCTGCGTTTTGGATTTAGAAGCAGATATTTCCCTGTGCTTACTGCTGTTTCTTCCCTATGCCGGTAATGGACTGAAAACGCCAGTTTTGGGACTCTGCAGAGAAAGTCTCTGCAGACTGCTGAATCCACACACGGGTTTAACTCTGGAAGTTGAGTGCACACATTGACAACCGTTCTGTTAGATAGCTGCGTTTTGGATTTAGAAGCAGATATTTCCCTGTGCTTACTGCTGTTTCTTCCATATGCCGGTAATGGGCTGAAAACGCCTGTTTTGGGACTCTGCAGAGAAAGTCTCTGCAGACTGCCGAATCCACACACGGGTTTAACTCTGGAAGTTGAGTGCACACATTGACAACCGTTCTGTTCGATAGCTGCGTTTTGGATTTAGAAGCAGATATTTCCCTGTGCTTACTGCTGTTTCTTCCATATGCCGGTAATGGGCTGAAAACGCCTGTTTTGGGACTCTGCAGAGAAAGTCTCTGCAGACTGCTGAATCCACACACGGGTTTAACTCTGGAAGTTGAGTGCACACATTGACAACCGTTCTGTTAGATAGCTGCGTTTTGGATTTAGAAGCAGATATTTCCCTGTGCTTACTGCTGTTTCTTCCATATGCCGGTAATGGGCTGAAAACGCCTGTTTGGGGACTCTGCAGAGAAAGTCTCTGCAGACTGCTGAATCCACACACGGGTTTAACTCTGGAAGTTGAGTGCACACATTGACAACCGTTCTGTTAGATAGCTGCGTTTTGGATTTAGAAGCAGATATTTCCCTGTGCTTATTGCTGTTTCTTCCATATGCCGGTAATGGGCTGAAAACGCCTGTTTGGGGACTCTGCAGAGAAAGTCTCTGCAGACTGCTGAATCCACACACGGGTTTAACTCTGGAAGTTGAGTGCACACATTGACAACCGTTCTGTTAGATAGCTGCGTTTTGGATTTAGAAGCAGATATTTCCCTGTGCTTACTGCTGTTTCTTCCATATGCCGGTAATGGGCTGAAAACGCCTGTTTTGGGACTCTGCAGAGAAAGTCTCTGCAGACTGCTGAATCCACACACGGGTTTAACTCTGGAAGTTGAGTGCACACATTGACAACCGTTCTGTTAGATAGCTGCGTTTTGGATTTAGAAGCAGATATTTCCCTGTGCTTACTGCTGTTTCTTCCATATGCCGGTAATGGGCTGAAAACGCCTGTTTTGGGACTCTGCAGAGAAAGTCTCTGCAGACTGCTGAATCCACACACGGGTTTAACTCTGGAAGTTGAGTGCACACATTGACAACCGTTCTGTTAGATAGCTGCGTTTTGGATTTAGAAGCAGATATTTCCCTGGGCTTACTGCTGTTTCTTCCATATGCCGGTAATGGGCTGAAAACGCCTGTTTTGGGACTCTGCAGAGAAAGTCTCTGCAGACTGCTGAATCCACACACGGGTTTACCTCTGGAAGTTGAGTGCACACATTGACAACCGTTCTGTTAGGTAGCTGCGTTTTGGATTTAGAAGCAGATATTTCCCTGTGCTTACTGCTGTTTCTTCCCTATGCCGGTAATGGGCTGAAAACGCCTGTTTGGGGACTCTGCAGAGAAAGTCTCTGCAGACTGCTGAATCCACACACGGGTTTAACTCTGGAAGTTGAGTGCACACATTGACAACCGTTCTGTTAGATAGCTGCGTTTTGGATTTAGAAGCAGATATTTCCCTGTGCTTACTGCTGTTTCTTCCATATGCCGGTAATGGGCTGAAAACGCCTGTTTGGGGACTCTGCAGAGAAAGTCTCTGCAGACTGCTGAATCCACACACGGGTTTAACTCTGGAAGTTGAGTGCACACATTGACAACCGTTCTGTTAGATAGCTGCGTTTTGGATTTAGAAGCAGATATTTCCCTGTGCTTACTGCTGTTTCTTCCATATGCCGGTAATGGGCTGAAAACGCCTGTTTTGGGACTCTGCAGAGAAAGTCTCTGCAGACTGCTGAATCCACACACGGGTTTAACTCTGGAAGTTGAGTGCACACATTGACAACCGTTCTGTTAGATAGCTGCGTTTTGGATTTAGAAGCAGATATTTCCCTGTGCTTACTGCTGTTTCTTCCATATGCCGGTAATGGGCTGAAAACGCCTGTTTTGGGACTCTGCAGAGAAAGTCTCTGCAGACTGCTGAATCCACACACGGGTTTAACTCTGGAAGTTGAGTGCACACATTGACAACCGTTCTGTTAGATAGCTCCGTTTTGGATTTAGAAGCAGATATTTCCCTGGGCTTACTGCTGTTTCTTCCATATGCCGGTAATGGGCTGAAAACGCCTGTTTTGGGACTCTGCAGAGAAAGTCTCTGCAGACTGCTGAATCCACACACGGGTTTAACTCTGGAAGTTGAGTGCACACATTGACAACCGTTCTGTTAGATAGCTGCGTTTTGGATTTAGAAGCAGATATTTCCCTGTGCTTACTGCTGTTTCTTCCATATGCCGGTAATGGGCTGAAAACGCCTGTTTGGGGACTCTGCAGAGAAAGTCTCTGCAGACTGCTGAATCCACACACGGGTTTAACTCTGGAAGTTGAGTGCACACATTGACAACCGTTCTGTTAGATAGCTGCGTTTTGGATTTAGAAGCAGATATTTCCCTGTGCTTACTGCTGTTTCTTCCCTATGCCGGTAATGGGCTGAAAACGCCTGTTTTGGGACTCTGCAGAGAAAGTGTTTGCAGACTGCTGAATCCACACACGGGTTTAACTCTGGAAGTTGAGTGCACACATTGACAACCGTTCTGTTAGATAGCTGCGTTTTGGATTTAGAAGCAGATATTTCCCTGTGCTTACTGCTGTTTCTTCCCTATGCCGGTAATGGGCTGAAAACGCCTGTTTTGGGACTCTGCAGAGAAAGTCTCTGCAGACTGCTGAATCCACACACGGGTTTAACTCTGGAAGTTGAGTGCACACATTGACAACCGTTCTGTTCGATAGCTGCGTTTTGGATTTAGAAGCAGATATTTCCCTGTGCTTACTGCTGTTTCTTCCATATGCCGGTAATGGGCTGAAAACGCCTGTTTGGGGACTCTGCAGAGAAAGTCTCTGCAGACTGCTGAATCCACACACGGGTTTAACTCTGGAAGTTGAGTGCACACATTGACAACCGTTCTGTTAGATAGCTGCGTTTTGGATTTAGAAGCAGATATTTCCCAGTGCTTACTGCTGCTTCTTCCATATGCCGGTAATGGGCTGAAAACGCCTGTTTTGGGACTCTGCAGAGAAAGTGTTTGCAGACTGCTGAATCCACACACGGGTTTAACTCTGGAAGTTGAGTGCACACATTGACAACCGTTCTGTTAGATAGCTGCGTTTTGGATTTAGAAGCAGATATTTCCCTGTGCTTACTGCTGTTTCTTCCATATGCCGGTAATGGGCTGAAAACGCCTGTTTTGGGACTCTGCAGAGAAAGTGTTTGCAGACTGCTGAATCCACACACGGGTTTACCTCTGGAAGTTGAGTGCACACATTGACAACCGTTCTGTTAGGTAGCTGCGTTTTGGATTTAGAAGCAGATATTTCCCTGTGCTTACTGCTGTTTCTTCCCTATGCCGGTAATGGACTGAAAACGCCTGTTTTGGGACTCTGCAGAGAAAGTCTCTGCAGACTGCTGAATCCACACACGGGTTTAACTCTGGAAGTTGAGTGCACACATTGACAACCGTTCTGTTAGATAGCTGCGTTTTGGATTTAGAAGCAGATATTTCCCTGTGCTTACTGCTGTTTCTTCCATATGCCGGTAATGGGCTGAAAACGCCTGTTTTGGGACTCTGCAGAGAAAGTCTCTGCAGACTGCCGAATCCACACACGGGTTTAACTCTGGAAGTTGAGTGCACACATTGACAACCGTTCTGTTCGATAGCTGCGTTTTGGATTTAGAAGCAGATATTTCCCTGTGCTTACTGCTGTTTCTTCCCTATGCCGGTAATGGGCTGAAAACGCCTGTTTTGGGACTCTGCAGAGAAAGTCTCTGCAGACTGCTGAATCCACACACGGGTTTAACTCTGGAAGTTGAGTGCACACATTGACAACCGTTCTGTTAGATAGCTGCGTTTTGGATTTAGAAGCAGATATTTCCCTGTGCTTACTGCTGTTTCTTCCATATGCCGGTAATGGGCTGAAAACGCCTGTTTGGGGACTCTGCAGAGAAAGTCTCTGCAGACTGCTGAATCCACACACGGGTTTAACTCTGGAAGTTGAGTGCACACATTGACAACCGTTCTGTTAGATAGCTGCGTTTTGGATTTAGAAGCAGATATTTCCCTGTGCTTACTGCTGTTTCTTCCATATGCCGGTAATGGGCTGAAAACGCCTGTTTGGGGACTCTGCAGAGAAAGTCTCTGCAGACTGCTGAATCCACACACGGGTTTAACTCTGGAAGTTGAGTGCACACATTGACAACCGTTCTGTTAGATAGCTGCGTTTTGGATTTAGAAGCAGATATTTCCCTGTGCTTACTGCTGTTTCTTCCATATGCCGGTAATGGGCTGAAAACGCCTGTTTTGGGACTCTGCAGAGAAAGTCTCTGCAGACTGCTGAATCCACACACGGGTTTAACTCTGGAAGTTGAGTGCACACATTGACAACCGTTCTGTTAGATAGCTGCGTTTTGGATTTAGAAGCAGATATTTCCCTGTGCTTACTGCTGTTTCTTCCATATGCCGGTAATGGGCTGAAAACGCCTGTTTTGGGACTCTGCAGAGAAAGTCTCTGCAGACTGCTGAATCCACACACGGGTTTAACTCTGGAAGTTGAGTGCACACATTGACAACCGTTCTGTTAGATAGCTGCGTTTTGGATTTAGAAGCAGATATTTCCCTGGGCTTACTGCTGTTTCTTCCATATGCCGGTAATGGGCTGAAAACGCCTGTTTTGGGACTCTGCAGAGAAAGTCTCTGCAGACTGCTGAATCCACACACGGGTTTACCTCTGGAAGTTGAGTGCACACATTGACAACCGTTCTGTTAGGTAGCTGCGTTTTGGATTTAGAAGCAGATATTTCCCTGTGCTTACTGCTGTTTCTTCCCTATGCCGGTAATGGGCTGAAAACGACTGTTTGGGGACTCTGCAGAGAAAGTCTCTGCAGACTGCTGAATCCACACACGGGTTTAACTCTGGAAGTTGAGTGCACACATTGACAACCGTTCTGTTAGATAGCTGCGTTTTGGATTTAGAAGCAGATATTTCCCTGTGCTTACTGCTGTTTCTTCCATATGCCGGTAATGGGCTGAAAACGCCTGTTTTGGGACTCTGCAGAGAAAGTCTCTGCAGACTGCTGAATCCACACACGGGTTTAACTCTGGAAGTTGAGTGCACACATTGACAACCGTTCTGTTAGATAGCTGCGTTTTGGATTTAGAAGCAGATATTTCCCTGTGCTTACTGCTGTTTCTTCCATATGCCGGTAATGGGCTGAAAACGCCTGTTTTGGGACTCTGCAGAGAAAGTCTCTGCAGACTGCTGAATCCACACACGGGTTTAACTCTGGAAGTTGAGTGCACACATTGACAACCGTTCTGTTAGATAGCTGCGTTTTGGATTTAGAAGCAGATATTTCCCTGTGCTTACTGCTGTTTCTTCCATATGCCGGTAATGGGCTGAAAACGCCTGTTTGGGGACTCTGCAGAGAAAGTCTCTGCAGACTGCTGAATCCACACACGGGTTTAACTCTGGAAGTTGAGTGCACACATTGACAACCGTTCTGTTAGATAGCTGCGTTTTGGATTTAGAAGCAGATATTTCCCTGTGCTTACTGCTGTTTCTTCCATATGCGGTAATGGGCTGAAAACGCCTGTTTTGGGACTCTGCAGAGAAAGTCTCTGCAGACTGCTGAATCCACACACGGGTTTAACTCTGGAAGTTGAGTGCACACATTGAC